>NC_040232.1:54403-76559 GCF_001444195.1 Xiphophorus couchianus
ACGACAGAGAGTCAGGGAACGACAGAGACTCAGGGAACGACAGAGACTCAGGGAACGACGGAGAGTCAGGGAACGACGGAGAGTCAGGGAACGACGGAGAGTCAGGGAACGACAGAGAGTCAGGGAACGACGGAGAGTCAGGGAACGACGGAGACTCGGGGAACGACGGAGAGTCAGGGAACGACAGAGAGTCAGGGAACGACAGAGAGTCAGGGAACGACAGAGACTCAGGGAACGACGGAGAGTCAGGGAACGACGGAGAGTCAGGGAACGACGGAGAGTCAGGGAACGACAGAGAGTCAGGGAACGACGGAGAGTCAGGGAACGACGGAGACTCGGGGAACGACGGAGAGTCAGGGAACGACAGAGAGTCAGGGAACGACAGAGAGTCAGGGAACGACAGAGAGTCAGGGAACGACAGAGACTCAGTTAACGACGGAGACTCGGGGAACGACGGAGAGTCAGGGAACGACGGAGAGTCAGGGAACGACGGAGAGTCAGGGAACGACAGAGAGTCAGGGAACGACAGAGAGTCAGGGAACGACGGAGACTCAGGGAACGACGGAAACGTCTGACTTCCTACTGCAGAGACTCTGAACCAGAAATAAAGTTTGTGAAACAGACTCTGATCTTCTTTCTGAGACAGTGACGCTGAAAAAAATGTTTATTTGAAACAACTTAAAAAAATTCCTTCAATTTCTTGCAGCTAATTTGATTAGTTTTTCTCAAGCTATAATTCTGATTTGATTTTCCATAGAAGTCATAATATTATGATGGAATATCATCTCTTAGCTCTAACACTCTGCTGAATGTTCCTGTGAATGGCTCCTCTTTTTAAAATTATGGACTGAGTTCTCCTGCACAGATATATTTGATTCTGTTTTGATGTTTTCATGTCGGAACGACATAAAAAATAATTAAAACAACCTCATGGAACCAAAAGCAAAGATGAATTGTTAAACATCTCAGCAGCTTCCAGTAATGTGGTTTCTGCTCTGCTGGCTTCCACAGGATCCGTTTGGACTGATTGTTTTAATCATGGCGGTAATAGCCGCTGCGAAGGCTATGCAAACAATATCCCAATCAAATAAATTGGATTTTCTTCCACCTGATGTAGCGTTGGGGATCGGCACAGAGCCGCATGTGCATGGCTGTGATTTACAAGCAGTCGGCTGTCTGTGTGTGTGGGTGTGTGTGCTGGGGGAGTGAGGGCAGAAACATGCAGCCTGCTGGGAGATTGTTTCTGGTCACTGGTTCAGGTCCCTCTCCGGCTCTCCGGCTCTCCGGCTCTCCGGCTCTCCGGCTCCTCCTGTCAGGCTGTTGAGATGCAGCTCGAGTTGCAGCAAACACAAATCCTCCGCTCGTCTCTCACGCAGATATCTGAGCAAACAGGGACGAGTTTAAACTGTTTCTCTCCGTTTATCTGCCACTGCTGGCTGCATGTGCTGCTGCACCAGATTACCAGGCGGAGGACGGAGCGCCGCTCTGCCTCTTGTCTAATCCTTTGTAAATATGGCAACACAAGTTTTGAGCCAGGGTGGAATATTTACTTCCTAAATGAAAGATCCACTTTCATCACACATGGCTGCAGCGACCAACACAGTCTTCATACCGAAATGTTTAATGTGGAGAAAGAAACTAATAAAAGAACATTATCTGTAATTATTTATAAACTATAAATGCGTTCATTGATTTTTCCTTAAGTGCAGATTCTTTACAAGCTGAATATTAATTTCTCATTAAAATATATATTCATTGTCATAAAAGTAATAAAGATTAATTCCAATGTTGGCTTAATTTCTTTAATATCTCATCAACCCCAGCTTCAATAATCAGCTTTTATTCATTTGTTTACAATTTTTTGTGATCAATTTTTCCTTCAATCTTTAGACATTAATGAAACTTTTCATTAAATATTTTATCACAAGAGTCAAAAATGACTTTCAAAAAGCATCTCTAATCTTCTTCCTCTCTGTGAAAACATTTATTTATAAGATCCAAACAGACAAAAACAGGCGAGGGAAACGTCCTCATGTCGTTTTATTTACTGGGGTCAAAGGTCAGTCATAATAAGGCTTTTATTTGGGTGAAAGTTTTCATTATAAACCGAAGGCAGATATAAAAAACCATGAAAGTGGGTCAGGAAAATATGTAAGCTCAGTTTCTGCTGCCTACCTGAGGGAGCAGGTAGACGACCCGAAACACGGCGCTGTGGAGGACGGGTTGGGACGGGACGGGATGGGATGGGTCACCTGGTGGAGGACGGGTCGGGACGGGTCACCTGGCTGTGGGGCTGGTGGAGGACGGGTCGGGTCACCTCCACCCGGCGCGTCAGGCTGACCTGTCCTTCATGTTTCAGGCCAACAGATGGAGTCAGACCGAAGCCTTCAGAATAACGTCCAGAATCCAAACTGGATCAGAGACAAAAACTCCAGTACCGTCCCAAAACCAGCAGGAAAGGTTTTAAAATCAGAGAAGTATCAGGAGACAGAAAAATGTTTTAAGGCTCTAAAATAGAAAATGAAAAACAGATTAAATGAAAGACTCAAATTAAAAACTCAGTTTGGACCAATGTGTGAAATTCTGAGTATTTTAGATATGCTTTATAAAAATCCTTCAACAGAAAAACTTTCCACCGATAATTAGGATTTACGTTCTCAGAAAACGGTGAAAACTGAAGCCGGAATAGACGGGATGCTTTTCCAGAACCTACTTCTGGAACTGACTGGTTCGTTCTCCAGATGTTACATGTTCCTGTAGAAGAACCTAAAATACTTCCTGCAACTCGTCGTTCGGTTTTCTGGATATTCATGAGGATCTTCACAACCCGATAGTACAGAACCAAAAGGTCCAGCAGGTTCTGGAAAGTTCCCTGTAAGATTTCCATTTGAGCACTTTTCATTTGTGTTAATTTATTTGTTGTGTAATAAATCAGCCTGATTGATTAGAGGATTAGAAATGCTGCACATACATTTAATAATACGTCTCCCTGTTTCACAGGGAAGTAAAAATATGAAAACAGTTCAGGATATTTGTAACATATTTACATTTATAGATGGAGCTTTTCCATAGTTTGTGTCAGAAATAATTTTTTTCTGATTCCTTGAGTTGACAGAGTTAAAAATGTTAAAGACTCTTATTTGTTCTCAGGTTTTTAAATTGGTTTTCTAATTTAATTTGAATATAAAGTTCTTTGTTTTTCATATTTACTTAATAGAAATTCACTACTGTAACCCCAATATGTGTTTACATTTTTAATCTTCTGTTAAATTGAGTTTGCAACCAATAAATTAAATAAATGGCCCAATCCCTGTGATGAAATGTGTAAATGTCACATTTCTGTTTGTTTATTCCAGCTGTGCTGGTAATGCTGACTGTAAATATTTTTCACAATTATCTAAACTGGGTATAATTGTTGTAGTTATTAAGCTTTAAAACAAATCAGCCACCCAGCTTTCTTCACTAATCTGTAATTATTCACCCAAAAAGCAGAAATGTAAATGAGTGTCAGCAGCCAAGCTGTTTATTGGCCTGTTGGAGAAGCGCTGCAGCTGCAGGCCTCCACCTTCAGGGGGCAGCGACGGCCTCCTGTGGAGCTGACCCTCATCAGCATGCTGCCCGGCCCTCTCTGCCCACTGGAAGGGGAGCGGGGCCTTACGCCGCTGAATTCATTAACCTTTCCACACTCCCACTGGAAGCTCACAGCAGCAATTGGAAATCAGCTCCCAGAAGTTGGAGCAGTTTAACCACGCGGGACCTCAGTGTGTCGGGTGGCAGGGCGGGGGAGAGGACCCTATTTGTTCTTATCTAAAAAAATGTCATTTCGCATCAGATGGTTAGTTATTCAGCAGTGCAAGGCGTGTTTATGGGTGTGATGCACAATCACACAGCACCCGGAGCTTGACTCGGTACGCCACCAGACAGGCGGCAAATTCTCAGATAGAACTTATAATTGTCTCACTTGAGACTGTCTGATGGGCTTTCTGCACCGCAGAGGAGTTTTCAGAAGCTGTTTGTGTCAGTGTGACCAGTGTAGCAGATTCAAGCACACAGAGAGTCAGTCATCCACCGCCTCTAATTATTAAAAATACTCTGATGAAGCTGTTCCATAATCAGCTCAATATGCAATATTTATCTCAGTCTGGATAAAATGAAAATTCTAATTGCACAATGTGATTTAAATCAGACGAAACCCAAGAAAAATCCTTAAAACATTCATTCTGCACAGAATTTCAGCTTGATCTCTTTCTACTGTGGCTACGTGAAATATCATTTATTAAAATCACAACAATGAAATCAGATCAAACCTGCTGGTGGACAGAAAGGAGGGATGATGTCAAGATGAAGAGGGAGTCAGGACTTTGTGGCCTGCAGGACCAAGAGCTGATAGCTACTGATAGCTACCGATAGCTACCGATAGCTACCGATAGCTACTGATAGCTACCAGCAGTCTAAGAGACTCGGTTGGTCTCTGAGGCCAAAACATTGGTGTGGGAGGAGTTTATAGACATCGTGAAGCACGACTTCTGCTCGGCTTCAAGGAGACTCTGGTCCACCAACAGGACTGTTGTTGCTGGTCAGTAGACAAAAATCCCACCAGGACTTCTCGCATTGACCAAAGAGCTTTACAAAGTAAGAACATCTACAAAACACAATACAACACAAATGGTGCTAAGTAAAAAGCTAAAAAATACAGTCATATTAAAAAAAAATAAAGAAAATATAAATATCTTAAAAGTCAGACATCAAGGGTGAAGCGGTGGTGCAGCGTGAAGCCCGATGATCGCTGCATGTCTTTTCACTTTCTCATAAGCTGCTTTCCTGTCAAATTCAGGCCACTAAAGTTGACAAAACCTTTAAAAAAAAGTCGAACTACAAAGTTCTTAGTCGATGGAGAGCAACTCATCGGACTGTCGGGTCAGCAACAGAGAAAAGGATCCGCCGGAGAGTCGGACCTCGGATTCAGGAGAACCAGTGTAGTTTTTGTCCTGGCTGTGACTCACTGGACCTGTTCTATCCGCAGCAGGGTCCTGGGGGTCCTGGAGAGACCTGGAGAGTCCTGGGGGATCCTGGAGGGTCCTGGAGGTCCGACCATCCACTTTACCTGTGTTTTGTGGACTTGACCGTTGAAGGTATTTGACCTGTGGTACTTCAGGAGTTTGGGGTACCGGGCCCAGAGAGGGAGGTCTGGCCCTCTCCAGTTAGACTGGTGTCCCTGCAACCCAACCCTTGATGGACGGACAAACAGACAATCAAATCAACAGCATTTTTGTGCCACTGCGTTGTGTTTGTCTCCAGACCCCCATCATTTGGCCGATTTGAAGAACAGAAGTTTCATTGCATCACAAATATTACATTTAGTGAATCCAAAATATAAATAATAAAAAATGTGAAGGAACCAAGTTGTGACTGCGAGAATCTGTCCTGCAGGCACAGAAATCTGCCAGAGAATTAGAGGGAGTCGGCCGCAAGATCAAGAAGAATTAAAACTGGTGCAAGTGTCTCCTGTGAGACGGGAGGGAAGCAGCAGACAGGCGGAGAGGGAGATTAAAGAAAGAGAGGAAGAAAGGAAGAGATGAGGAGGAGAGAGACGACAGAACTTTTGACTTTTTGAGTTAAGAAAGTTCCAGAGGCCAGTTGAGGGCTAATGGGGAGGAACCGATGTGAGAGGAGAGGATTTAATGAGTGGAGGGAGAAAAGGTGAAGCTGAGGGCAGAAAGGGCAAACAGTCAGCGCCTAAGGATGGATGTTTTTCTTTTAAAGTCCAGAAAATAACAGGATAGATCACCTCTGACTGAACCCAGAGCCTATTGAACGGCTGCCCGAGGAATTAATCCAGGTTAAGATCCAGTTTATGCTGATGCACAGATTCTCCAGAAACAGGCAGCACTTTCTGAAAACTGGCGTCACGTCCAGTTCTTCAGGATGTTCTCTAAAACCATTTATTGGACAGGATTAACTTTTTAAGTGTTTAACAAAAACCAAACAAACCAAACAGCCAGATTTATATTTGTGTCTCTATTATTCTAGTCTGAGCACTAAAAACCAGAAGCTCGGGTTTGAAAACCAAGCCGCTCCATTATTAGGCCACGCTGCCCTGTTACCTAGCAACCCCAGGGGAGCTCCGCCCACTTCAGTTTTTAAAGACCAGCGCGTTTGGTTTCACCGCTCTGTGCTCTGTATTCACGCTCAGACATGATTCTGTTGGCAGATATTTAAACGCTTAGAAACCGAGTTTGAACATTGAGTTTGGGGGCGTGGCCAACAGCAGCTTATTTGCATAAAAGTGACAGAGACTCTTAAGCAGCTCATTCGGAAAGGAGCTCCAGTCGGGTCTGGGTCCAGTCGGGTTTGGTTCCAGTCGGGTCTGGGTACAGTCGGGTCTGGGTCCAGTCGGGTTTGGTTCTAGTCGGGTCTGGGTCCAGTCAGGTCTGGGTCCAGTCGGATCTGAGTCCAGTCGGGTCTGGGTCCAGTTGTGTCTGGGTCCAGTCGGGTCTGGGTCCAGTCGGGTCTGGGTCCAGTTGTGTCTGGGTCCAGTTGTGTCTGGGTCCAGTCGGGTCTGGGTCCAGTCGGGTCTGGGTCCAGTTGTGTCTGGGTCCAGTCGGGTCTGGGTCCAGTCGGGTCTGGGTCCAGTTGGGTTTAACACAAAGAGTCTGGCTCCGATCTGTGCTACGTTCAGGACAAACACGTTTCTAGTTTCTGCGTACTGCTGGGCTAAGAGTAGCTTTGCAGAAACCTGGTGAGTCAGTGTGAGCCTCTGTTGTCTGCTCGCTCCAGGCCCGTTCTGTTTTCTGCTTCCAGAAGCTTCTTGATTGACGGGTCGGCCACACCCTTAATTGGCTGAGAACTCCCTGAGGTCCAATTTGAGCCGATTGGGCTCTTTGTACTGTCCAGCATCAGTGGGAGTCCTGTCAGGAAGATACTGATCCCTCTTCAGAGCTCGGACCCCGTCTCTCTCTCTCACACACACACACACACACACACACACACACACACACACACACACACACACACACACACACACACACACACACACACACACACACACACACACACACACACACACACTGTAGCAAAGAGAGAACAGCCCAGAGTTTTTGTTATTCAGTTGAACCAAAATGACGCTCAGCAGCAGTTTTGCCCGATGCTTTGACTATACCGCCTATGAAATTACACAGTCAAAAATTAACACCAATAATTCAGGTTATTCAGTCATAAGAGGAAAAAATGTGTTTTTATATTTTCACCATGTCACACTTTCATTCATAAATGTCACAGTTTCAAACCAAATATTTACTTCAAAGATAAATCTTTAGCAAACTAAATAAATATTTCATCTGGGGCTAAATGTATAGATTTCAAACTTGTTAACTAAATATTTCGTTTGTAAACTGAATATTTCTTTAATAAACAGACATGTTGCTGAGCTGAACTCTGCAGTCAGACAGACTTCACTGCAGTTGTGTACATGCAGGCCACACTAACGAGATAACTGCTGGTAATGAGTTTTAATAAAGCTGCGCCTGAGGAGCGGCGCTGCGGCCTTGAGCTCATTGTGAGGCGGCGAACGCAGCCATTAATCAGCCGCAGAGCCGCAGCAGGCCTTCACGCTGGGATGTTCCAGGCAACAAGTAGACATCCCGTATTAACGGCGTTCCTGGGAAGACGTGTTAGCTAAGCTGCGGGCTGAAACACTTAAAGCAGAATTAATGTGATCCGAAGCAGCAGGTCCTGCCTCGCTTTCCGCTTCTCTCAATCAGCCGGGCGACACTTTCTCTGTCCACTAATCCAATCAGGAAGGTGATTGCACTCCCCTCTTTTCCCTCCATCCAGTGATATTTAAAAAACCAGCCTGAGCTAACACTGAGTCCTGAAGTCCAACTTTTGTCCTGATTTGACGGCATTACATTCATCCATAAAACCCCCAAATCCACTTATTTTTAACGCCTCATCAGGCACAGCTCCTCTGTGAACTCATAATCTGTTGAATGGGAGAGAAATATTATTTGGCATAAAAAACTATAAAAGCCTGCTGCATTTCAGGGACAATTAGCTCCACAGCAAACTGGACTTTCTGTAGCGTCTCTGAGTCAAAGAGTCACAGCAACCATGTTTGTCCTGAACAAATGAGATCCTCCTGCAGCTACACAACTGTGAAATTAATACTAAAAATCCTGCTAAGAAAGTCCATTAAAGTGTCCGCAATGATACTTCACAGAGTGAGAGCCGAGCTTCACAGGTGGCTGGTCTCTGGACGAACCCGCTGTCAGCGACCCAACGTACAAAAACTCTGGAGTCCAACAGGCGATAAATCAACCGTCTGCACCAATTCTGTTCAGACTCTCTGAGTTTTGCAGTATAAATACTGATTATCGCTGCGTTAATTTACCCACAGACCAGACCGGACCCTCCCTGTACGAGTACAGCTCAGGAGTTTAGAGCATCGTGGAAAAGTTCAATAGAGTGAAATATTTAAGCCTTAACTTCACGTTACTTTGCTGATTTTTATAGAGGATTTTAAAGTAAAATATGACATTAGATCAATAAAAATGATATTTTATGTTTCTGTAAAGTGTTTATTTCTATTCACTAAATATTTGGTTGGGGCTCATTGTGCATGAAATGATTGCATTATCAACAGAACCGTCAGGAGAAGTGCACCAACTCCTCTGCAGACCCCACACATGCTGGACACTTTTACCAGCAGGTCGGCGCTGCAGAGCGCTGTTTGCTAAATGTTCAGATGAAGTGGAGCTTCTCCAGAAACAGCAGAGTCTGTCCACCATTCACACAATGGGAATAAAACGGCTTCACACTTTCAATCCAGAGATGTGACTGTTTTATTTTTTTACATGCGGCCCTCCTTTGACTTATGTAAATAGTGGGAGAACTTCTGTAATGGCTGACTGCTCCATGCACACACAAAGAACCGTGAAGGACATTTGCATTCAGTCTATGATAAGCCCTGAAAATTCAGACCAACGCTGCGTTTTGGCTGAATATCAATATCTTGGAATACATGCAAGAAAAATGAAGCTCCTCTGTTTTTAAAGACAGAAAAAATACAACTTTACATTTACAGTTTCAGCCCGATTTAATGTTCCGGATGTGACCCAGATTTATTTCCATATCATTATAAGTGAAATCCCAGGAGAGTTTGGGCCTTAAAGCCGACCGACCCGCCGTGTGTCTGGAAGCACAGGAAGTCACTCATGAAAAATTGATTTCCTCTCATGGAGCGTTTTCCAGAACTTCCTGTCTGAACCCGAAGCCCTGGTCCGGTCCGGACCCCAGGGGCCTGACGGAGGAGCAGAACCCGAAGCCCTGGTCCGGTCCGGACCCCAGGGACCTGACGGAGGAGCACAGAAGAGAACAGAAATAACTTTATTGTTCCTGCTCATGGAACAACAAAGTTAAAGATAAAAATATAATCAATATGAATAACAGACTCTAAAGTCACTTTCTCACTTTCTTCTTCTATAACTCTCCACTTTGCATAATTTGCTGTTATTTCTAAAACTGTTAATTTTATGTTTTTTCTCATTATTTTTCTGTTTCATCTACATCTGTTCTGATTGGTTCCTTCAGCTGAGATAATTCATACCCTGATGTTAACTTTTTATTTTTCATTAGCATAGTAAATACTGCTGGATCAGTTCCTGAGATGATCTTTGTTGTGAAATGGTGCCATATAAATAAACTGAATTTAATTGAATTATAGCAAAGTTACAGTAAATGGCAAAGAAATGTGTCATTTATTGTGATAATTCAGAAAAGATCTACTAAATATGCATGAACTAAGGACTCGGAGACTCGGGCGAGTCGGTTTGCTCTGACAGTTTATCTGCCCAGTTATTCATTTTCCTGAAGCAGGGAGGCAGAGTGAGGCTGAAACTGTTTTTTGTTTTTTTTGTTTTTGCATTCATAAACAGTCAGTCAGGTGGATGATTGGGAGATAAGTTTGGCTCTTCCCATTTCTGCGGTTAAATGCAGAGGGAAGACTCCGGCGTCGAAGGCAGAATGAGAAACGGGACAACAATAGTTCTGCACAACAATCGTCCGCCTGCCTGATGGACCCGTTTAGCCACAGGCCGACACATTCTGCAGACAATTACCTGCGCCGCCTTTAACCATCTTCCTCACACTCAGCGCCGCACAATGCTACAGAAGCTTTTCCCTCCTCAGGCTTTCCTGCCTTTGTTAGCTGGGAAACAGAAGATTGAATCAGTCAAGATATCAAGTCGAAGCCAAAGGAATCGTTTCGCAATTTGCCTGAACAGATGATGTGTGACTCCTGCCAGAGGATTTCATTACTAATCTGATTTCACCCCTCTGGGGATTCGGCGTCCTGCCAATTAACATGCACACTCCAGAAAGTAAGTGCACCCTCAGTGGAAGCCTCCAGGACATAATAATCTGACTGGCTGTGTCTTAAGCTGAGTGAATAAAGCGACCATTCAGCAGCCTTTAAAACTCACAATCATCATCAACATAGAAAGATCTGCTGGACTTCAGGTTAGCATCTGAGGTTAGCTTCTGGTTAGCAGCACTAAACTTTAGTTTTAACACAATTTTCTTTCCTAGTTGCTTCAGTTCATCAAAGTTTGCAGATAATAAAGAACAGTTGGACAAAATATTGATAATATTGATACCAAATATGTATCTGTATCATTTGTGGTAATATTGATACTTTAGTTTTCTGATTCTCTCTTGAGATTTTATCTTTGTATTGTTTTGTAGTCTCTTGTTTTGCTCTCAAATTATAATTTTTTATATTTTTTTGCTCTTTGTTTACTTGATAAAAAGTTAAAAGTTCACAAATTTAGTTTTGTTTTTCTATTATTTCTGTTCATTATGGTGATATGTTATTTTGGTCAGAGGTCTGATGATAAATAAAATGTAATTTAAAATGTATTGTTTGGTATTGCATCATTAGTATTTCCGTATTAATGATATTGGCTCTGTACTCGGTATCAATACCTGAATATGCAGCATTGCAGACGTCTATGATGAAGTTCTGGATGTTGGTTCTGATTCTTGTCCTTTTCATCTGGTTCTGCTGGTTCTGGTTCTGGTTCTGGTTTGGGCTCACACACTCTGCTCCAACAGAGCCTAACATGTTCTTCCTCAGAGTTTCAGGCATGGGAACAAGTGGAAATCGTGTTTTAAACATGTGCAGCAAACAGTTTTCACATTTCCACACCGCAGGACACATTAATGTGAATAAAAACTATAAGATGCTAAAAAATGACTTCTCTCTGCATGTTTCCCCATTTAACGGCTCACTTTATATGGATTTTTGCACCAAAGCAACATATTGTTTGTGGCACAAAGAAATCTGTTGGTGCAGTGAGGAAGGTTTCAGTAAAACTCCTTCATCTAAGATCCAGATGTCTGACATCCAACTGATCTTTGTGCTTCGGCTCTCTGAGGGAGGAAATCCTCAACTTCTTCATCATCTTCACCTCCAACATCACTTCGTCTATCAAACTCCCATCAGTCATCTTCTAGGAGAAATTCACCGGCCCTGACATTATCTCTACGCTCATTTGACTTGGATATTCCTGCCGCTAACTTAGCTGCAGGTCTTCCTGTCATGTACTTTAGTTCAGTCTCATAAAACTGACAACAACTCACACAGCTGATCAAATCTGCAAAAAGAAAATCCCTCTAAGTCACAGTTTAATAAGATTATTTGTTCTGGATAAATGTTAAGTACAATGTGGTGGTGATGCATCATCTCATCGATGGAAAGATGATTAATTCTCATTTCTCATTTTCTCTATTAATAAAACTAATACCCACATTAATCTAGCAGTTGTCTGTCCTCACCAGGCCTCCCAGAGAGACTGAAGGTTGGAACCAGTCTCTTAAACACAGTGACCATCATCTCCAGTCTCCTGTTCTGGTGTTTTCCCAGTTGGTATCACTGAAGACGCATGTCAGCCGTCATCCAGCCTTCAGCAGGTCTTGGGGATTTCATCTCCTCCTGCCGTTCTGCTACCAACTAGAATCAATCTGAGAATTTCCTCGACTGTTTTGTAAAACCAAACAGAGTTAGTGTTTGCTTGGTTGGTGGTTTATTCACTCAGATGTTTAAGAGAAGATATGAAAACATTGCATGTTTTTATGATCACCATGAGGCATTGTGCTCTGTTTACACAGAAATGAAAAACTGTTGGCCTCTGGTAGAAATCTTCTCCCTGTTATGCACAGCTGATGTTTTGTCCTCCTGTGTTGGCAGATGAGCAGGAGGCAGGTGCGTGGCGCCCTAATAAAAGGGAGCTTGAGGCAATCAGCATCTGATGCTTTTTCTTGTGGTGTTTTAGCCTCAGAGTGGAGCTGAACCGCAGCATTGTTCTGAGTCCGGCTCCGGCTCTGCGTTGGGACGGCTGCCTACAATCAGCTCCACGGCGCCTGAGCAGGAAGTGACTGCAGCTCCGTCTCAGTGTTTGTGTGGGAACAGGCATGGCTGTGAGGATGCTGGTGTATACGAGGTTTTATGAAGGCGCCAAGGGACTTAAATATCTGTCTTCACCGCTACGCTTTCCTTCTTTCCTCACAAAGACGGGAATTCACTGCTGCATCTCAAAACCAACAGAGAGCAAACCTGGGCCACCGCTTCTTTGTTTTCTGCAGAAAAACAACTCCAATAAAATATGACAGCCTTGGATAAAATTGTCATGTACATCCGAGGGAGCGGTGCTGCTCCGTCGGATCCGGGAGACGTGGGAGGGGAGGTGCTGGAGAGGGTTGGTTTTCTTTGCTCAATAACAAATCAATTCTCAATTCTCTGCCTCATTTGAAGCTGCTGGCAAACTCCTGCAAAGCTTTGAAATCCTATTTAGTAATCAAGCATGAAAAGCCGTGGATAATAGGCCATTATGAGATGCAGTTGAAGAAAGGAAAGATAAGCTTATTGTGTAATTGAAATATCATTTCCATCACACACATTCAGAAGCGTGGTGTTGGATCTGCTCCTTACTCTGATCTTATCTGCTTGTTTTCGCGGGCAGACAGCTGTGAAATGATCCCACTTCTACTAATGCTGGACTGAGGTGATAATTACTTCACAAACTTGTTCAGCCCAACTTTAAAGACGTCCACGATATCTGCAATGTTCCCCCGTCTGGCTTCTTCATGTCAGGTCAGTTTGAATCAATAGGCTGTGGTCTAGTTAAATCATTACCTTCTGTGCTCTTAAAGAAAAAACTTTTCTTAGTTCAGTGGATTGATACGTTCAGTTGAAACCATCTCCTCCTGCAGAAGCTAACATCTACAGTCTTACTTAAACTCTTTGGACTTCAGCCAATCAGCACCAAGGAAAGTCAGTGGTGCTCCAGGATTGGCTGCTTTGCTAACAGCAGCCAATAAACTGTCAAAACGAATTTAGCCTCCATATGTCAGCGTGTCTGAATATTTCAGACCTGCTTTATGGAAAAATCCACTAATAGGAGAAAACTCCATAAATAATTTGGAGCTATGCTTCACAGAAAAACCTGAAGATAGTCTGCTGTTTCTCCTGAAACTAAACCCTTTTTTCTCAACCTCAGACATTAAATCAGGCTAAATGTTTTCTGCTTTAGGTCAGTTAAATCCCTAGATAATAATTTATAATCTGGGAAATGTCAAACTTTAGATTTAATATCTTCTAAAATCACCTTTTCCTTGTAATTTGCTCTCATGCTGTGATCTGTTTGGTGGTTGATGATCAACTGCTGCTGTTTGCCAGAGAAAACATGTAGATCTTGTCCCTCTGATTTCTGGGAACATTCATTCTTTCTGTCCAAAAACAGCAGCGAATCGTCGTGATATAAATCTGATCTCAATTACAAGCCGACTCGGTAAACAAACCTTCAGTGCTGTTTGTCTTGTTGGATGTTCAGTTGACTTTTTAATCCGATTAACAGGAATTTAAATTTGTTTCTTCAGCTGCTCCTTTTGGGTGAGTGAAAGCTCTGTTTTCTGTTTGAAGCCGCTCAGCATGGGCAGCATGAGAGAGAGAGAGAGAGAGAGGCGGCTTCATTTAGTCAACACACTTCACTCACAAACACTCAGGCACAAAACAAAGAGTAAGTTTCAGATGTGACTCAGTGGGAAACTTTGATTTGGTGTAAATGTGGGAGGTGTTGAAGCCGCTCTAAGATCTTCTGGAAGTTTGTTCAAGGTGTTTTCATCCATGTTTGAAATCTGAGCCATATGTGAGCGCTTCATGTTGGTTTTGATGTGAGTGAGTTTCTAATTTGGTAGCTTTGCAGCTCCAGTCTGTGTTTCATTAGAACCGAGTCATTTTGTTTCTGTTTAGCTAAAATAAGGACAAACCTGCAGGTTTCATTAGGAAGAAACTTTAAAGCAACACTTTTAGGCAGTGCACTGAAAGATATTTGAACTCTCAACCTTTTCATATCTTGTCATTTCTAATCAATTTCCGACTTTTCCAATCAGATTGCAAAACAATCTGAAAGTTGCAGGTTCAATTCCAGCTTCCTCTTGCCACCTGCTGATGTGCCCACAGGCAGGGCACTGAACCCCAACCTGCCAACCAATGTGATGTTAAAAGATGAAATGTGAAGCCATGTCTTGTGGTTTTTCATCAACACTGAACAGAGTAGGCTTTCTAACACCTGGTTTTACTATTTTCACGTCTTTGGAAAGACTTTGATCATAAAGTAACAACTTTACAAACGTTGAACCGATTAGAGGCAGCTAACGGGCCGAACAGTGTGAATGTTCGGACTACAAGCCCGTTCCTTCCAGTCATTTCCAGAACTGAAGAAGGTTTTTGGGTGATGACCAAACATCCAGTCCATCTGTTTGAACACTATGAGGATTCTACAAAGCACTGACTTATGGAGCTGAATACATATTTACATCACACTTTCTCATTTCTATTGGTGAAAATTTTCCTTCCAATTCAAAATGATCATGTAAACTAATTTTCATGAACAACTCAGATGAAAATACTCAGAAGTTTCCGGTAAAACATGAAAACCAGACATGAGCAGGACGCTGTGTGTGTGGGAGGTTTCTGGGTCTCCTTCAGTTTCAGCCATTTTAAAATTCATGGCTTATATTAAAATAACTGCAGTCAGAACAAATTATGCACACAAATTCAGATCACTATCAATGACTTGCACTGGAGTCATTCAGTCAGACCAAGTGAAAATCCTGATGATGAAAAAAAATCTGAATTATTTTTAGGTTCTTTGTGCTCATAACATGTCTCCTTCTCACGTTTCTCTTATTTGATGTAAAATTAAACTAAAAAGTCGCCACATGAGATTAGGAAGCCCAGCCGCTCTTAAAACATTTTATTCCTGAAAACATGATTCATGGATATCTGGGTGGTTTTTAACGACCATTCAGTCCATAACAAAAGGATTTCTGAAGCAGGAAACAGAACATTTCCCCTTTGAGATAAGACTTTGAAATTGATGATAAAAAACTTCCTTCAGCAGTGAATTACTCTGGCTTCTGGAAGTTAATGTTGGCAAACTTTCAGTAGATTAGGATGTGGGACTCGTTTTCATTCTGCTTTCTTTCTGTCTGAATCCATCCATCCTCCTACGACTCTGTCATTCAGAGTCCTGGTTCCCACCTGCAACTCACACACAGAGAGAGAGTGTAAAAGAGAGCGAGTTATGAAAAAAGAGTAAATAATGCTGCTTGATCCCTGCGGATGAGCTGGAGCCTTTGGTGCTCAGCCAGCCACAGGGTTAGATTAAATTTAAATTATCCACACAGATGAGAATAAAGCTGCCATAAAATGTACAAACTATGGAGGTGAGACAGTTGTTCTGTTCTTAAGACGCTTCCAGTGTTTGGCACTTGATTCTCTGCTGCGGTTTTTTTTTATATAAAATGAGAGATTTTATTGTCTTCCATCTGGTTTTTTATCTTTTTATGTCACATTTGCTGGCTGCTGTAGGCTCCTAGTATAGATTGTTGGAAGGTAAAACAAGAGAAAAGTTGCTTCTTTCTTAATAACCTGAGCAGAAAGCACCAATGCATCCAGTTTTCTGAACCCTCAAGTTTCCTTTATGGAACGTCTCAAACTTTTCCACTGGTTGGAGAACATCTGACCACACAAGTCCTGGTGTAATCTATCCCATAATAATTCCAATGTATACAGTACAGACCAAAAGTTTGGACACACCTTTTAATTCAATGAGTTTCCTTTATTTTCATGACTATTGACACTGTAGATGGGGCGACTGTGGCTCTTTGGTAGAGTAGTTGTCTTGCGATCGGAAGGTTGTAGGTTCGATTCCAGCTTCCTCCTGCCACATGTCGATGTGCCTCTGGGCAAGGCACTTAACCCCAAATTGCCTGCCGATCTGCGTATCGGTGTATAAATGTGTGCGTGCTTGTGAGTGCGACTGGGTGAATGTGACTCTAGTGTAAAGCGCTTTGAGTGGTCAAAAATGACTGGAAAAGCGCCATATAAGTTCAGTCAGTCCATAGATTCACACTGAAGGCATCAAAACTATGAATAACATGTGGAAATATGTACTAAACAAAAAAGTGTATAACAACTGAAAATACCCCTTATATTCTAGTTTCTTCAAACCTTTTGCTGTGATTACTGCTTTGCACACACTCTGCATTTTCTTGATGAGCTTCAAGAGGTCGTCACCTGAAATGGTTTTCACTTCACAGGTCAACCTGTCAGGTTAATAAGTGGGATTTCTTGCCTTATAAATAGTCATGAACATAAAGAAAACCCATTGAATTAGAAGGTGTGTCCAAACGTTTGGTCTGTACTGTATGTGAACGTCAAGTTAACCGGAGAGCACTCTAAAAGCAGGAAGTGCTAGCCTAGCGCTAGCAGCAGAAATGGCTCCTGGTCTTCAGCCAAAGACTAAAGAGAAATCCTCCAACACTAAAATCTGACGCCTCCATCTTGTTTCCATCTGGTGAAGAAGGAAGTTGCTCTCAGTGTCTTCAGAGATTTTTGTGTGGTTTCCTTCAGTGGTTCTTGGTGCAGCGCCCCCACAGGCCAGGAGGGGAACAGGTTGGTTTGACTCAGAACCACAGCAGCTGGAGGTGGAGCAGATGATGGAGTTTTGGTATCGAACTATCAGGTGGAAAAACACGTCTAACCCTTGGTCTAACACGTCCCAGTAAAGCATCGAGGTTATGATGTAAAACACTGAGGAGACGTTTTAGGGTATGAATACTTATGACAGACTGTAAATGAAGAGCAGGACGCTTTCTGTTGAGCTTTAACGTCAGCCTGGATCCACAGCGAGACTTTCTCCTGCAGCTACGTTTTGGAGTGTTATTTTTGATGGCAGCTATTTTCTCTCCCATGACTTTCATTTGATTGATTTGAATCTGAAGTTCAACCAGCCTTGAAAAAGTTTGAGCCCCAAAGCTTCTAGTTTTCTGAAAAATGCTCGCCAGAAAAACCTAAGAAAAGAAAAAAAAAATACTTCTGCCTGGAACCAGATGCAAAGTTTCTGGATCGTCAGACGCTTCTCAGTTCCCATAATGGATGGGTTAAAAAAATCCATCTAAAAATATTTGGTTTCATCCTTAGTAGCATACACCTGGAAAATCAATTCCCAGGATGTTTTTTACTTTCAAATATGGAATCAAACCTTTTTTTCTTTTCTTCTCATTTTAGGCTCAGAGAGGTCAAAACAACAGCATGAGCCAAAATAAGAATCTTCTCATCAGCCGAAAAAATGTCAAGCGCTGCGGTGAGGCTTGTTTACGTCGCTCTTTGAATGGTTAATAGATGTCTGATCTCGTCAATTACAGCTTTGATGGCGAGGCACAAAGAAGCGTTTGTTTGTGTGTGCTTCGCTCCGAGAACCAGGAATCCGTGTTCGGGGCTGGATGATGAGAGAACCAGAACATCTGCTTGTTTTCTTTTACTCTGACAGAAACACAGAACCAGAGACAGCGAAGGGAGAGAACATGCAGGAGCCGTTCCTCCTGGAAGTGTTTTCATGTCTCGTCACAAACTGCTATCTCCGTGGAGCTCAACGCCTCCTGCTGTAAGCGATGTGATGAGTGTGTGAGTCTGCAGGTTGGTCTGGGTTTACATCCACGCAGCAGAGAGACGAACCCGCCTGTTCCAGGTTCAGACTCCCACATGCGTTTGACATCTGGTTTGACCCGCTGCTCTTCAGAACACAATCTGAACTTAACAGAGAAATCACCTTCACCTTAAAGGCAGAAGCTGCTGTAAACCTAACAGTCACCTAAAATATTACAGAGCCATGGAAATAAAGGTACTAGACACAACGGGTAAATAACACACATAACAGAAACACAAAACAATATTAATTTACCTTGACTGTTACCATAATCATGGCCTATTGTTCACATTTATGATGGGCAGAACAAAACAAAAACATCTGCATTAAATCCAAGTTTCCTTCGAAACTTCGAAGATGTGAAAAATGTCTTGTTGGGATTCCCAGAGTTCTGCTGCATCATGACCAGGTGCCTTACTTTTCCTACGACATCATCTCGCTTTATGTTTATTTTTATCAGATTAAAGAACAAGATGACCAACTGGGGAGCAAATTTCAACCCGCTATGAAAATCCCAACTGGTCAATAATGAAGTAAATGTTTCTGACGTTCGGCTCTCAGTTTCGTGCCCCCTGCACTGTGAGGTCAGTGAAACGTCTGGACAGCGTAGCCTGAGAGTAAATGTCCTTTTTGACTCATTGCTGCAATGTTTGAGTTGTAGTTGCAGTGTTTGTGTCGCAGTGCTGCAGGTGGAGCAAACACAGCATAAACACCTGTGTAGGACTTTTACGTCCAAATTTGTAGCTGTTGTGACGATCAGATGTGTATATAGTTTCAGATTTGTAGCAAAGTGATGTGGAAGGATTTTTTACAGCATTGTTTCCTCCAACAACAGTGAAACTAAAGACAAACACAGAGTATTGTGATGTAAGGTCCAGGTTCAGCGGTCAGTGAGTCCAGTTTGGTGGAAACCAGCATTCATTAAGCTCAGATGGACTCTGTAATTATTTCTACTTTTTCCATTTGGTAAAGAACAATGTAGAAAAGAAGAACAGGTAGGAGTCTTGTTACTTTAGTCACAGGTGCTGACAGGCAGCTTCCCTGAATGACATGAAGAAAATGTCGCTGGAAGCAAAATATACTGTCTTCACCTAATTACACCTGATTCTGTGAATAACTTCCCCAGAAGCTGACGTGTTCTCGGCACAGCAGCTGCAAACTATCAGAAAAGGTAAAGCAACTTTCTTCAATTGAAATAGGCTACAGAATTGTTTTGACAGTTTTTTGTTTTTTTTTAACAGAACAAGTGATTTTGGGTAAATCTTGACAATTAATTAAGAAGATAATTTAACACTTTGCCAAGTGAATAACTAGTTGCAGGGATTTGTTTTATGTACAAAACCTTTAAGAGCAACACAAAAACAAAGTGCACAATCTGAACTGTCCAAGGCAAGAATCTGCTATAATTTATTTAATTAGTCTTAAAAGATGATGTTACTGGTTGATGCAGTGTAATAACAGTAAATTGAATTCAGGCTAACAGAATCTGGAGAACTCCATTTGCAAACAGGATGTTTTATCTGTTTAACCAGATTCATAAGTAGCTGTGGTTAAATTCATAGCATAAAAACACATTGAAATGTATATTTGTGTCATAATTCTGTAAGTACTGACTATATAAAATAAATTAAAATTGAACATTCTTTTTAAAGCAGAAATATAATTTTAAAAACAGTTTTGGTACTTCTCATTTAAAAAATAAGAAAATAACTTAGTTAACTTTATCCTAACGAAAAAACCAAAAACACGTTGAATGGATGTGTGAGCATGTAGTGGGGCTCATATAACAGGCCAAACAAACCAGCGGTACCTTCAGTGTGACGTGTTGGGAGGCCAAACGCAGACTGACGTCCTGCGCAGCCGCGTCATACTCACAGGCTCCGCCCACAGGAAGACAAAACTTCTAACTCAAGAACATTCATATCAAACTATACAAAATAAACAAGAATAATCATAATACTGAAAAAAAGGAAACCAAAAATACAATATTCAATTTAATAGAAAACACTAAAACGTCCCGATGACGCCATTACGTCATCACGTGACTACGTACCGCCGCGCTTTAATCCGGAAGTAGCTTTGGTTTGAATATCTGAACCGGGGAAATGTTCGACACTGAAAACTACAAGCTCGGATGGATGTAATGAGGAACTTTGTGCGGAAGTTTTGTCGCGGATGTTTGTGTTTGTAGGTGTGTTACGGATTTTACTATAGGACAGTTTCCCAGCTCATGAAGGCTTATGGCTGTGAAAATATTTCAACCCAACTAAAACATTGCCTGTGTTGGAAGCACAGCGTGTCCCAGGGATTATGGATCAGATGGAATCCCGGATTAAAGAGAAGAAACAACCCAAACCTGAGAGGAAGGAAACAGACCGGATCACAACCAGAACACTGAGCTCAGACGGGGAGTAAACAGGCAGACCACCGCGCTAACCCAGATGTTTGTGAGCATAAAGCTTTTCAGGTAACAACTCACTCTGTTTATCAATATTTTTCACATTTATGTGTTCCCTGCTGGCATAAACACCTTACGTTAAATCATGACCATCATCTGCAGCATATCCATGTTAATTAGTTTGTGATGAAGGAGTTTTTCTGCAGCTGCATTCTGATTGTACATCAATATTTTAACCTCCCTTTGATCCACCACATATGTTGCATTGCCTCAAAAAGACATTTAAGGTCAAACTACATGTAAGGAAACAGGATGCGGACAGTTTGTAGACGTTGAGTCCTGTAGGAGTAAAATTCGGATTAATTATGTGGAGAAAAGTGAGGCTTTCATAACCACCACAGCTACGGTAAGGAACATGTTGAGTCATGAATGTTTACCGCAGAGAGAGATACTGTGGAAAAACGGGTCTGAATCACAGCTTTCCTCACATGTAGTGATTTAACTTTATTTACAGATTGGGCCTTTTTAAATCCAAATGTGGTTCTGGTTTGTTGGATCTCTAAGCAACTGATATCAAACTTCAATTATTTTTAAAAATTTTGAAAGGAAGTTTGTTTAACAAAAATGAAAACTAGAATAAAAAAATACAGTAAAATAAACCAATGTGAACAAAATAGAAGACTTTACAACTAAACCACAATGTAATGGCTGTTAGAGATTTTTTAGTATTATCATTTTATTTTCTTACTCTAGTTCACATTAAGTCTATAGATCTTTGTGATTTTCTGTTTAAAGTGTTCTCTTCTTTAAATGACCTGGAGGTCACTACTGTCTGTTCAACTTTACGAGAAATAGATAACACTGAGTTTCTCAGACCTTAAATCCTTTTACAAGAACACCTCCTAATTTAGTAACCACCTGTGAGCAATCGTATTTTGTTTTCTTGACAGTATTGACCGAGATTTGAACCGGGCTCAGACCTTTGATCAGATATCACATCTGGACCTGGGTTGTTAGATGTTTGGGTTAGAAGCTTTACGACCTCTGTTGTTTTTCCTGACTGCCCCCTTGCCTGTCCTTCTTTGACAATAAAAACAGGAGCCGTTGTAAGGGAGCCCAGAATGCTCTGTGGATTCCTCGGAGAAAAGGTTCTCAGAGCCTTCTCCCAGGAGTTCTCAAAGCCTTCTCCTTTTGCAAAAGCTCTACATAAAATTCATATACGTTGTCTGTGGTTCTTTCTTTTATTTAGGTTCGAAAGGAAAATACCTATCATTATTTGGTGCCGAAACCCAGGATCTCTCACCTCCCCCGCTGTCAGGCAGAGGAAGACGCGCTGAATCCGTGCACGGCCAGAGTCAATTGGACCTGGAAAGGAAAACCCAGGAAGCAAATTCTTCGCTGGGCCAGCGACGTATCCGACTTTGTCTGCTAACGGCGGAGTGACGAGATCCGACTGGACAACCCGAAAACTACAGAAACGTAGGTGAATTTTAAGTCATACAGGTTTGAGTCCTTGTCAAATATTAATTTGACTAAAGAAATACAGGTTTGAGTCCTTGTCAAATATTAATTTGACTAAAGAAATATAGGTTTGAGTCCTTGTCAAATATTAACATTTTAATTTGACTAAAGAATAATGAAGGGTTGAGTCCCAGTTGACAGAGAGTTTCAACTAAAGGCAAAAGGACAGGCTCTTAGAGCGTCCTTAATT
>NC_040232.1:376659-486659 GCF_001444195.1 Xiphophorus couchianus
TGTTGGTGTTCAGGTATCATCATCATCTTCAACGACCTCCAGGTTTATCAGCCTGGCGCCCTCCAGGCTTGTTTTTATGTCTAGCTGTAGTTCATAATGTCTGCCTGTAACATTTTCAAATTACCCGTCAACTTTAGGCATTTTTCAGCTGGTAGAGCACTGAGCTCAGCGGTTTCCAGATGGTTGGAGGAAGGGGAGCGTCTGGGCCCGGCTGCCAGGCGGTGGAGGAGGTGTCATGCTCTGGGATCAGAGTTAGAGTTGATGTACAGATTGTTGTTTCAGAGCTGGATGGATTCCCATGATGGGATGTTTTCAGGTAAATAATTGAGCGAGGCTGAAGGAGGCGATGGTGGTGAGGAGGAGGAGGAGGAGGAGGAAGAGGAGGAGGAAGAGGAGGAGGAGGAGGAGGAGGAAGAGGAGGAGCAGGAGGAGGAGGAGGAGTAGGAGGAGCAGGAGGAGGAGGAGGAGGAGGAGGAGGAGGAGGAGGAGGAGCAGGAGGAGGAGGAGGAGCAGGAGGAGGAGGAGGAGGAGGAGGAGGAGGAGGAGGAGCAGGAGGAGGAGGAGGAGGAGGAGGAGGAGGAGGAGGAGGAGGAGAGGAGGAGGAGGAGGAGGAGGAGGAGGAGGAGGAGGAGGAGGAGGAGGAGGAGGAGGAGGAGGAGGAGGAGGAGGAGGAGCAGGAGGAGGAGGAGGAGGAGGAGGAGGAGAGGAGGAGGAGCAGGAGCAGGAGGAGGAGGAGGAGGAGGAGGAGGAGGAGGCTTCATGTTTATGTTGTGGAGCTGAATACAGACAGCCTGATTTCAGCCTCCTGTGAGTCTGATGAAGCTCTGCAGACTCTCGGCCTCCTGCTGGGAGAACAAACAGAATCTCATCTGGGTTCAATCTGCTGCGCTCTGCCTGCCTTCATCAGCCTCCTGCTGGGCCGGACCCGTCCAGAGCCAGAACCTTCACTGCCATGCAGGATCTAGATACCGATGAGCTGAAACTCATCCTGTCTTTTGATGATGTTCTTCATTTCTTTTCTTTAATGAGATAAAATCATCAGAGATGTTCTCTGTTTCCTCCATCAGGCTGTCTGACCCATCAGCGCGTTCTGAGCATGCTCAGTGGAGTGGACCGGACCGCTGTGGATGGGTCCAGGTCTGAGGGACAGCAGGCGGCGCATCCAGAAAACGTCTTAAATCCATTATTGTGTCAGATACGATCGTCTCAGGTCTGAATGTTCTGACATTTAATCTCCTTACTGGGTTTTTTTCTCATGGGACATTTCAAGCACCAGTTAGCATCGGCTTGAGGCTAATGCTAAGTAGTGGCTAGTATCCTTGATAGCTAGCTAGCATTTTTGTGTCTGTCGTGGATGAAGCACTTGACATGTGAGGAGTGATGGACTACAGCGACAGATTCATGAACGTCACTGAGCCGACAGAATATCCAGAACTTTCAGCACAAATTTATGGTCATTTAGCTGGAAGTTGTTTGTTTTCACTGCCATCTCGCTTCTGTTGCTAACTGGTATGAAGTGAGAAACACTCCAAGCAAAAAAACTTTTAGCTTCGCACTTTGGGTGTTAAGGCTGCCTCACGCAGGCAAAAGAAGTTTAATGTCCAAACTTGTTGACTGTCTTGGTTGCTTTTATTTTCCTTTTCAGCAATAAGTTACAACGTTCAAACTTTCCTTTGATCTCCTGTTGCTCTGGTAAAACCAAAGGCCCCAAACCCAAATGCCTGCTGGTCCTTTACCAGGCCCCTACACTTATAGAAAGTGGACTGACCCACATTACTTCCTGTCTGACTCAGAAAGAATAAGTAAGAAAAATAATAAAACAAAAGATAAATAAAATCAACAATTTTTAACCTGCAAATTAACTCTGTAAATAATACAAAAAATAGAAATTTAAGAATAAACTAACAAAATTCAAATGGATAAAGAAATAAAGAATAAATAGCTCCAACATATAGTTTTACTGCCTTAACTTTCATTAAAAAAGCCTTCAATGTGTGTAGCAGAAACCCTGAGCTCCCTCTGAGCCCAGACCTCCAGGTTCTTTGGTACCTGAGAGACTCACCTGAGCTGAGAGGGAAACTGGATCTGTTTGATACTTTTAGCTAATTCAGAGTTTTTGTGACATTTCTTTATTTTGTCTTTATTGTAATATTTCATCTTTTCAAAGTAGTTTTTGTATTTTTGCAAAGTAAAACCAAGAAATGTTTCAGCGTTTTTGGAAATGTCTTTGTGTTTGTTTCATATTTTGATGTTTTTAACATTTAGTTCATTTATCTGAACCGCTGGCGCCAAAACAAGCAACAAGCAGAGAGAATCTGATCAGGTTAAAACCCTCGGATCGGATCCAGGACGGACCGAGCCTCGCTGCGCTCAGGCGCATGCGCGGTACTGCGGAGCGCCACAGGGGGGCGGGGCTGGGGTGATGAGGTGAAATGGTCCGTGAACGCACCAGGGCCGGCTCTAATCATCTGGATAATTCCTGTTTTTCTTTCTCCTTCCTCATCATCATCATCATCATCCTCATCATCATCATCATCGGTGCTCTGCCTTCATCTTTGAGACCCAAACAGAGAAAACTGCTGCTTCTGCATCCATCCATCATCCATCCATCATCCATCCATCATCCATCCATCATACATCCATCATCCATCCATCATCCATCCATCATCCATCCATCATACATCCATCATCCATCCATCATACATCCATGATACATCCATCATACATCCATCATACATCCATCATACATCCATGATACATCCATCATACATCCATCATACATCCATGATAATGACTGAAAAAGAAAAGAATCAAATTGTTCTAGTCAAAGTCCGCCATAAATAGAGCGCCATGGCGGCCATCTTTGCTACCATAAACGGCGCTGCTAGGAGGCTACGTTTTTCTTCTTTGGGGATTTAATCGTATTTAATTAGAAACATGAACGATCAGACTAAAAAAAACAGATTTTGTTGTTTTTTTAAATCTTATTTGAGCATCAAGACCTGCTGGCAGCTTTAAGGTGTGTGTTCAGAGTTGCCATGGTTACCAGAAGTTGGCGGCAGATAGAGGCAGACTCTTCTCCTTCAGCAATATTTTGGTTTTATTGTTTCATGTTTCCCTGAATCTCTGGCAGAACCGGGCCGGTCATTACAGCAGAACCAGGAGAACCTCCGGCTGCTTACTACTGGCGGCTGCTCTGATTGGCTGCCGCCTGCCGATGGCTGCTCTGATTGGCTGTTCATGTCCTCACAAGACTCACAGCGGTCCTCACAGAGGCAGACCTCCGCACAGCAGACACACACACACACCATTGATCTTTTTCTTGCACTCAAGAAGCAATAATGACAGACACACACACACACACACACACACCCACCCACACACACACACACACACACACACACACACACAGAGCTGGTCTTAATGCCACTTTAAGGCTGTTAGTGTTTCCTGTTGACGTCCAACAAGAGGCTCTTCACCAGACATTATTATCCAGCTGCAGAGACTCCAGGCTAATGCTAAACTGCTAAACACATAAAAAAAATGTGTGTAAATTTACGTTAAACCACTAAGCACACAAAAATCTGCAGAAGCCGATGCTAGCCGTTAAAATTGCCTCTCAGTCTGTGTCTCCTTCCTGTTGACTGGTGTGAGACTCGCTAACAGCAAAGTCCTGTTTCTTTTGCCTCATATTGTCACTTTATAGTTGCTTGAACAGGATGAACAACGATGAAAAGTTTGCTGTGACATAAAGTTAATCAAGTCATGAAAATGGGAATAATTGGTTTAAAAGGTAAAAAAATGCCAGCCATCTTGAAAAATGCCAGCCATCTTCCCATCAGCCATCAAGTGGAACATCTGAGCATGCTTATTTTTATGCAGCTTTATCTGTTTACAGAAATATTCGGAACTAATAAATGTTGTTTTCTGTTTGCAGGTTTTTAATAGATGATCCAGAGAACTTTTAAAAACAGATCAACTGTACGCTAAAGAACAGGTTGGTTCCTCTAACGGTTTGTATTATAATATAATCCTTTCTACTTTCACTCCAGATTTCATCTGATCATTTCTGGATTTTTGTTTTCTTCTCTTTTGGTGTTCATGATTTGGTCTAGGTGGGTCTTTCTGGACCTAAATGCTGAGTTTCTGTCTCCACACAGGTTGGATCTGATGTCTGCCTCAGAGTTCATTATGTTTTCAGCTGATGGAAGAACTGGACTGTTCCTCCAAACTGGTTTATAACCAACTAACTAACCAGCCTGACTGACTCACTGCTAACTAGAACTGACCGACAGACAGACAGACAGACTGACTGACTGACTGACTGACACCGCCGCACAGAATGGAGGTCGACCTTCTTCTTCTTCTGCTGCTCAAACTTCTGCTCTCCCCACCTGTGGAGCTGGCTCGAACACGTGACTCGACGCGGAAGTGGAAACAGCGCAACGAGTTGTCAACAGCTGAGCTATTACAGAGATCGTCTAAGAATACGATGACCCACTCCACAGTTTAGCTAAATAGATTTTGTTTTTAAAATCTGTTTTTAAATTTAAACCAAACACAAACATATAAATACAAGAAACAAACAATAAATGATGATGTTTAATGCTGGAGTGCTATAAATGAATATTTTCAAGTCAAATCCAGAGATTAACAAACAGATTCAAACCATTTCTTTAGCTAACACCTGTTCACCTTGGGAGTTATGAACACTGTCCACGTCATTTGATACTGAAAAATAAAACAATATTTTATTTATTACGGTTTACAGAAGCTATGTGTGAAAAATTACAACACAAGCATTTGATTGGGTGTGAAATTTTATTGGACACTTTTAAGATGACTGAAGTTTAACAAAGTATAAAAAAGCTTCTGTTTTCAATAAAATGCTGAAAAAAAATAAAGCCAAAGTATTTTGTATAAAAAATCTTTTAGAAATATATCAAACAGTTATGGAAATTTTAAAAAAAATATTGAAAAATATGCAATAGATTTTAAATTTTGGGAAATTTACAGATTATATATATAAAAACAAGTATTCTCTTAATCATACTTCTTATTTATTTTCACAATAATTACACTCAGATACACTTAAAAATGTATTATGATCACCATATATTTCATTCTATTTTATATTCATGGTAGTTTTCGTCCTCTGATTAATAACTTAGTTTTCCGTTTTTAGTTTATTTTACGTGTGTATTCTGGATTTAGGTGCTGTATTTATACCATAAATTATGTATATATTTAATTTCAGCAGGATATTTAATGAATAACTGAGTGAACAGTGTGCATCCATGTTGACGATCCCAGAGAGCATCTGAAAACGGACTCAGAGTGAGCCCTCTCGCAGCTCTTCCTCTCTCTGCGCAGCTAGCAGCGGCGGCTAATCCGGCTAACGGCGGCGGTGATGGCGGAGCTGGTGCAGGGACAGGCCTCGATGAACCAGCCGGGGCTCAAGTCAGACGGCCTGGTCGATGTTTTACAGAGGGCCCGGCAGGTAACAACTCCTCTGGGGCTTAGCACACACCTGTTCCGGGCGGAGCCGCGTTGTTTGGACCGAGTCGGAGCACTTTTCATGGTGTTTGAGCTGTTGCTGCTCCGAACTTCTGCTCCGTCAACACAAACACACTTAGCATGCTAACTAGCTCAGAAAGGTGCTCGGAGTTGGACTTGAGGCCGGTTCGGTCCGGTTTACCGGGCCTGACACGGTTCCCGAGTTAGTTTGAGGGGAGTTTGTGGAACTGTCAGCGGGAACGGAGCGCAGGGGGAGTCGGGGTGGAAGTGACGGGGGGAGCGGGACTCAAGTTTTGGCCACACGTGTCAGAGAGTCTGCGAGGCAACCTGTTGGTTCCGAGCGGGCAGGAGGAGGGGAAAGCCCGCTCACCGGTGGGCTGCTTCTGGACCCAGCCACCGGTTCTGGTCCGGGTAGGGGGTCCAGACCCGGTCGGCGGGACGGACGGAACCCCCCTCCCGCACCGCTCCCTGTGCGGGCGGCTGCTTACCGTGAGGTGGGAAGGTAGAAAGTAGGCTGGGTTATGCAACAGGGAGGGGAGGGGGCCCTGCTGCTGCTGCTGCACCCACTGACTCACCTGTTCAGGTGGCTCCACCCGCCCGGACCGGGACCGGGCTGGGGGTTTCAGCCGGGGCTCTGTGGAGGTGGGCGAGAAGTTTCTGGAGCTGGAAATGGATCGGAACCACAAAAACAGAACCATAGACTCAAAAAGGAGCCAGGCCTGGCAGAGACCAGGAGAACCATAACCGAGCTGGAAAAAGAACCAGAACCTAACAGCAGAACCAGAATTGAACTGGTACCACAAAAACAGAACTGAATCGGTACCAGAACCAAACGGGGAACTAACAGCAGGACCAACCGAACCCAGTCAGAAGTTAAGTTTCTTCTTCTCCTCTTTCCTTCAGAAAGGAACCAGAATCTGATTTATAATCAGAAATAGTTTATTTTTCTCCAGCCAGTCAGGTCTCCATAGAAACAAACGTTTCCAGCGTGTCGTTTTAAAAACCGTCGCTCAGGATTGGTTTCAGAAAAGTTCTCTCCACATCAACAAATCCGTTGATTTAAACATGCCAGTCCCACAGGGGGCAGTGTAGCGCCACACTAACACCTGTCAGCCAATCAGATGGCCTCAAAACAACCACCACTTCCTGTTAGGAATGAAACATGGCGCCCGGAGGTTCATCTGTAGGTGGAGCTTCGTTTAGAATATAAAGATAATAAATCCAGATGATGTTGATCTGGAATCGTTTCAAAGCCGATATGTGAATATTAATTAGCTGACCTTAAATCTTCCCATCTTTTCTCACACACAAATACAGAGTTTCTCAAATGTCCAGGTTGGTCAAAGTTTTCATAAATTATAATTTTTAATTATATTAAACTGAGATTTTGTTTGGATGAAAAGCAAAATTCATAAAATATCTTGGTTCTCCCAGATATTAGGTGGACTAAACTATAAAACAATAAATCAGTTTATTAATGGCAGAGTTTCTCCCAGTAAACCTGCTCAGCCGGCGCCGAGGCGTCGGCCATGTTTTTATACTAAAACATGTTAAAGTGACAGAAAATGTAAAAATATTACTGGGTTATTAAATGTTACTGGAAAACATCTCCAGTGAAACAATATTTAAACCACAACTAGTATCAAAAACAACAAATAAAAAAATTAATTAAGATGAATATCAATTATTTTCACTTCTGTTTAATCCAAATGAAGTCAGCGGCTCCATGAGGCCCCCAGGGGCCATAAATGATCATATTAACACAAACCACAGATACATAAATGTAACATTTATTTAATGAGGTTAGCAATGCTGCTGAATTTGATTTAATGGTTTCAGCATAAATAGATTAAAATATTTTAAATTGTTTAACATTTAAATGTAAGATTTTAAGGAGCTGTTTACTTTGTAAAAGTTCAAGCAATATTCATAGTTAGATTGTTTTGTTACCATAGCAACAATCTGATGCTGTGAGTTTAATCTTTGACTTTGAGCTGTTTGTTCATAAATACAAATTAATAAACTGTAATTATAACTGATTGTTTTCAGGTTGGCCAGTTAATCTACTCTCTCTCTCCCAGATTAAATCCAACACAGAAGCTGTTAGCGGTGCTAATGTTTTTAGCAGCAAGAGGGGCCCCTAGGTCAGATTCTGCCCCAGGCCTCATGCAGCCTGGGACCGGCCCTGCAGGATGAGTTCAATCTGCTGCACTGAGATTTAATTTAATGCTAATGTGGCTTTAGTAGCAGAAACTGTTTTGGTTGCTCCAGTTTATGGACGAGTTTCTCAGATCTCTGGACTCATTAACTCTGACTGACTAAATGGACAAAACATCTGATATGGTTTGATGCATCGTAACCGGAAAAATATTACTAAAAAAATATATACAAACAGCGTGATGCGTGACTATGAGGCAAACGTGAAGCTCCTCACTGGCTGAACCTGCATGATGAGGTTAGCGCTGGTTAGTTAACCGCTAACGCGCCAACCAACCAGGACACAGACATGAACTGTACAGGGCAGACAGCGCCACACGCTGGGCAGCTGTTGAGACGGAAACGACCCACATAATTCGTTGTTCACAAATATAAATCATTCTCAGCGCTCCATCAACGTTTCACTGAAAGCCACTACAAGTGATTCCTGCGGTTCATGTAGAGCTGCGCAACCAGAGCTAACACAACCAGAGCTAACGCAACCAGAGCTAACACAACCAGAGCTAACGCAGTGGGTTTAAACTACCTTGAGTTCTCAAAAGACACACGATTCCTCACAGGGGGTTGATGTAAATATCCATACAGGTCAGCCTGTGTCCAGTTTGAGTGAAAGGAAGCGCGCGATCCCGCTGAGGTAAACTTCAGAGATCAAGCAGAGGCAACGGGCCGAGGCGCCAGCGGCGTGACTGGCCCACATTCCCGGCTTTAAATGCATCAACTATAAACTTATCCTGTAGGAATAAATTTGTTCCGCCAGTGAAACGCTCAGAGCAACAGAGATGGTTTCAAATTCAAATAAAAATTTATTTATTTTTTTGGGATTATTAATTTTTCTAAAAATAAAAACAAGCAACAAGGCGTCGCCCTGCAGGTTACCTGGAACGATTTAAAACTTCCAGATCTTCATGTTTATTATCTGAACGTGGAAAATATCAAAAAACAATAAATTACTGGATCAAAACCTTTCCTCTCTGCTGACTGTAATTAGACTGGTTCTGGTTCTGTTGGGTCGCAGCTTCCCACTCAGACCTGTAGTTTTACTGCAGGCACACAGGGGGCGATACGGAGCTGGCGTGTTGGCCGTCTGCTCAGAAAGAGGAAGAGGGTTCCAAGATGTTTTCAAAACCGACAGAAATGTTCCTGATGATACTGATTTGGTTTTTAGTTCTGAGCCAAAAATCACAACAAATTCTTTAAATTAAAAAAATTCTCAATTATTAAATATTTCATAAATTCTGTTTATCATATTTAAAGTTAACTAAATAACTTGAACGTGACTTTTATTATTATAATAATAAACAAACATGGCCGACTGGGCAGCAGCAGACGATATTTAACAGAAAAACTAAAACCGTCTCCGTCGTCCTTCTGACTTCCTGATCCGCCGGGAACGCCGATTCTATGTTTTGGTCACTTCGCTCTCTGATTGGCTACCCGGGGTGATGGTCATGTGACAGCGATGCAGCGTAGGATTGTGGGATGTTTAACTGAAGCAGTGAAGGCGGTGCATCTCTGTTAGCCACCACAGCTAACCACCAAATATTGGCCAGACCGGCCTAATATCCCAGATCAGGTCTAGATCAGACTCGGCGTACCGAAAGCTGAGTCGCATGAAGAACTGATAAAAAACGTTTTTAAAACAAATCTGACATTTTCCAGCTGGATTTCTGCGCTGTGACTCAAACAGGAACGTAATGTTTGCTAGTTATGTTCAGAAAAACTTGTAAAACATACAAATTTAACTTTTTTTTAATTTATCCTTTATGTTTTCAAGAGTCATTGTGTGCTGAATAAGTACCAACTTGCTAATTTCTCAGTATCTGTTCTTAGAATCAGCTGGTACATAAAGTACCGAGTCTGGAAAACGCTGGCGTTTATGTTTATGTAAAATCTCCAGGTTTGATACGTTCAACGATGATAAACTGAGTTTTCTCTTTTTGTCTCAGATTGTGGGGAAAATGGGGGGAGAAGCCATGTCCCACCTCAACAGCTCCTCAGGAAGCGTGGAGTCCACGCTGTACTACCCTGGACAGAAGCGACCCGGAGAGGACGGAGGTGAGCCGGACCAGGGAGCGCGCCTCATGTTTGGCCTCCATGATGCTTCTCAAACCTGAGCTCAGCTGTTAGCTGCGCAGCTTCTGAAGACCTTTGGTTCTGAAGTGTTAACGGTTCCAGATTATCGATTAAATCGTGTTTCAACTAAATTGAAACACGACTTAATCCTCCAGACCTGTAGGTGGCGCTAAGCATAGAGTTTGGGAGAAGGCCATATAGCCTCCACATGACGTCTAACACACCGTCTCCCTGACAACGGGGGCTCAAAAGAGTTTAATGTTCCTGTGTGGGCGGGGCTTAGGCTACAGCGAACAGCGGCGCGTCACGGTATAAAGCAAACATCCGCTCTGGTCCGGAACGGGTCCAGACCGGGTCCAAAGAGTAGTTAGCACCGTTAGAATGTTAGCACAGTTTCTGGAGAATGTCTGCAGTGTTCCTCAGTTGTGGGAATTTTAGGTCTGTTCTGTGACCTTTGACCTATCAGAAGCAACCATGTTGTTCCTGTTTGCAGTCAGTGAGACGGATCAGTAGACGTGATCTAACGGTGGTTTCTCTCTCCTCAGTGGGTAACCAGCTCCCAGCCATGGGCCATCAGAGGTAGGAGCAGCTGCTATTGATCACACACACACACACACACACACACACACAGCAGGGATCCCATAATCCTTTGCTCTCAGCTCCATGTTCTGTTTGCTAATAGCGCTCAGTGTGAGCTGAGATCATTATAGATCCTTCACCTGTATGTGTGTGTGTGTGTGTGTGTGTGTGCGTGTGCGCGTGTGTTCATGTGCGCGCGCGCAGGGTAATGACGGAGGAGTACAAGGTCCCGGACCGGATGGTGGGCTTCAGTGAGTACCACCCTGAGGTTCTGGTTCTGGTCGGCGGCGGCCCGCTCACCTCTCTGCTTGTTGCTCCTCAGTTATCGGCAGAGGCGGCGAGCAGATCACCAGGATCCAGCTGGAGTCGGGATGTAAGATCCAGATCGCCTCAGGTGAGTCCGGAATCGGCCCAGGACCCGGTTCTGACCCGGTTCTGACCCGCTGATGGCTGCTTTGTGTCTCAGATAGCGGAGGGCTGATGGAGCGGCCGTGTTCACTGACGGGAACTCCAGAGAGCATCGAGTGAGTGTCGGCGGGCTGACCTGGTCCGACCAGAACCGGTTTGTCTGGTTCTGGTTCCTGTGGACCCGGCTCTGTAACGGTTCTGGTTCTGTCCAGGCAGGCGAAGCGGCTGCTGGTCCAGATCGTGGAGCGGTGTCGGAACGGGCCGGGTTTCCATGGTGATGGCGACGGCGGCGCCGCGGTGCAGGAGATGCTGATCCCGGCCAGCAAGGTGGGGCTGGTGATCGGCCGCGGCGGCGACACCATCAAGCAGCTGCAGGTAGGACGAACCGGACCGCCGGGGGACGGGTTCTGCTGAGCCCGCCTTCAGCCTCTGGTTCTGGTTCTGCCAGGAGCGGGCCGGGGTCAAGATGATGATGATCCAGGACGGGCCGCTGCCGACCGGTGCCGACAAGCCGCTCCGCATCTCCGGAGATCCCTACAAAGTCCAGGTACCGGAACCTCTACACTGAGCCGGTTCTGGGTCCGGACCCGGTTCACGGGCCTTACGAGGTGACAGGAGGTCAAAGGTCATTGTTGGAGCAGGTCGATGCAGAAAGCTACAGCAGTCATGAATCTGGATGAGTTTAGATTCAGGGTCAGAGGTTCTGTCTGGGTCCAGAACCTTCCTGGTACGAGCGAACATGGAGTCCTCCGTGCTAAACCTGGTTCTGGTTCCGATCCACAGGCGGCCAAGGAGCTGGTTCTGGAGGTGATCCGGGAGAAGGATGGGGAGTTTCGGTCCGGACGCAGCGACTTCGGAGGCAGGCTGGGCGGAACCAATCTGGACGTAAGACCGGCCCCCGGCTCCAGAACACGGACCGGACCGCCATCCCCACGCCTCGCTAACCCCAGGTCCAATCTGTCCACAGGTTCAGGTTCCGAGGTTCGCTGTCGGCATCGTGATTGGCAGGAACGGAGAGATGATCAAGAAGATCCAGAACGACGCCGGGGTCAGAGTTCAGTTCAAAGCAGGTCGGGGAACCGTTGGAAACGGGTCTTGAACTGTTCAGTTCTTAATAAAAGCAAACTTCCACTCCAGACCATAATAATAATCAATGTTCCAATAATTGATCCGTTTTTAGTTTTAAAGACAGAAGCTGAGTGTCTGGTTCTGGTTCTGGTTCTCTGTGTTTGATGTTTAACATCCCCCGGCTGAGGGAAGCGGTTCTGACCTTTGACCCTGGCTGTATTCAGATGATGGCATCAGTCCGGAGCGCGTCGCCATGGTGATGGGTCAGCCGGAGCGCTGCCAGCACGCGGTCCACCTCATCAACGAGCTCATCCAGACGGCCCAGGTAAGCCTGGCGAGACCAGAACCGGCGATGCAAGAACCGGGTCAGAACCGCCCCTCATTCCTCCCCTGTGTCCAGGAGCGGGACGGCTTCGGCTCGGCCCTGCGGAGCTCCAGGGTCAGAGGTCGCAGTGACTGGACCATGGGCTCTCCCGGCCCGCTGCAGGAGGTCACCTACACCATCCCAGCTGATAAGTGCGGCCTGGTCATTGGCAAAGGTAGGCGCACAACCCCCCCCCCACTGGTTCTGCTCAGACCGGACCCTCCGCTGACCCGGCCTGAATCGGGTCAGAACCGGGAACAAACTCTGACAGCCACAGAGAGGAAAAACATTAACCATTCAGTGTGTGGGGCGCTGTGGTGGGGCAGGGGCAAAGCACGGCCCACGTATTGAGGCCTTGCTCCCCGTGGCGGTGGTCGCGGGTTCGAGTCCCAGCCTGGTGACATTTGCCACACGTCTTCCCCCTCTGATCGCCCTGTTTCCTGTCAAACTACTTTCAAATGAAGGCCACTAGAGCCAATAAAACCTGAAACAAAACTTTAAAAAAAACATGCAGTGTGTGTGTATGCAGTGTGTGTGTGTGTGTGCAGTGTGTGTGTATGCAGTGTGTGTGCAGTGTGTGTGTGTATGCAGTGTGTGTGTATGCAGTGTGTGTGCAGTGTGTGTGTGTGTGCAGTGTGTGTGTGTATGCAGTGTGTATGCAGTGTGTGTGTGTATGCAGTGTGTGTGTATGCAGTGTGTGTGCAGTGTGTGTGTATGCAGTGTGTGTGTGTATGCAGTGTGTGTGTGTGTGTGCAGTGTGTGTATGCAGTGTGTGTGTGTGTATGCAGTGTGTGTGTGTATGCAGTGTGTGTGTGTATGCAGTGTGTGTGTGTGCAGTGTGTGTGTATGCAGTGTGTGTGTATGCAGTGTGTGTGTATGCAGTGTGTGTGTGTATGCAGTGTGTGTGTATGCAGTGTGTATGCAGTGTGTGTGTGTATGCAGTGTGTGTGTGTATGCAGTGTGTGTGTATGCAGTGTGTATGCAGTGTGTGTGTGTATGCAGTGTGTGTGTATGCAGTGTGTGTGTATGCAGTGTGTATGCAGTGTGTGTGTGTATGCAGTGTGTGTGTATGCAGTGTGTGTGTATGCAGTGTGTGTGCAGTGTGTGTGTGTATGCAGTGTGTGTGTGTATGCAGTGTGTGTGTATGCAGTGTGTATGCAGTGTGTGTGTGTATGCAGTGTGTATGCAGTGTGTGTGTATGCAGTGTGTGTGTATGCAGTGTGTGTGTATGCAGTGTGTGTGTATGCAGTGTGTGTGTATGCAGTGTGTGTGTATGCAGTGTGTATGCAGTGTGTGTGTATGCAGTGTGTGTGCAGTGTGTGTGCAGTGTGTGTGCAGTGTGTGTGCAGTAACCAGCAGCCACATGATGACATTCATTTCTCTGTGTGGCTTTTATTTTGGAAGCTGCGGCTCGACCGTCTGAACCTCCACACACACACACACACACACTCTGCGTTCATATTCCATGTTTTTTTTCTACTCTGAAATAAATGGAGCTGAACTCTGAGACCCAGGAGGAGAAAAGATATTGATTATTTTAGTGATCAATTATTCTGACATCATTTCATTCTGCAGATTTTTCATTTATGAAAAGTTATAAATAAAAGACACAATTACACTAATAATTGACTTCCTGATTTAAATAATTTTATTGATTTATTGCCTGCCGATCAATAACTGGATTCCTTTAGTGGACGATCGAGAGGAGCTCAGTTATTGATTATCTGATCATTAATTGGATTGAAAGAATCTAAAACTGAAGAAATCTGGGAGATTTCCAGGTTTACCTGTAAAATGTTTCTCTATTTTCTTCAGTTTTGGTTTAATTTCTTTCAGCCGATCCTTTTTTAGTTTCCTCCAGTTATTGATTATTGATTACTGAAGCAGTGAGCGGTAATCGACTGATCAAAGTTTTTTAATTTAGAAAAACCAGAAAATGTTTCAGTGATCCGTCAGATCTCCAGTCAGAACCAACAGAACCAGAGGCAGGTTATGATATGAGGAGCTCCTGGTTCTGATGGGTCCACACAAACCAAGTCAGAACCAGGAGCTCCTCATGAGTCCAGCTGCTCTGGTTCTGCTCCTGGTAGAGTTTTTGGCTCAAGTCCAAGTCCTGGTCCAGGTCCAGGTTCTGGTGAACAGGAAGTGACGCGTGCTCCTCCCTCCAGGCGGTGAAACCATCAAGAGCATCAACCAGCAGTCCGGGGCCCATGTGGAGCTGCAGAGGAACCCGCCGCCCTCCACCGACCCCAACACCCGGGTCTTCACCATCCGCGGCTCCGCCCAGCAGATGGAGGTCGCTCGCCAGCTCATTGACGACAAGATCGGGGTGAGCCGCCGGAACGCGCCAAGCTGGGGGTCCGGCCCGGGTTCTGGTCCGGCCCGGTCCGCGCTCACGCTTCCGTCTCGTCTCCCTGCAGGGATCGGGGATCATGAGCAACGGAGGATTCGGCTTCGGCCCCTTCACCCAGGGCCCTGCTGCCCACCAGAAGTAAGGGCCTCTGACCTCTGACCTGTTCACTGCCTCCCAGCCAATCAGAGGCTCCATCTTCAGGTGTAAACAGGAAGTGAGGAGCTGAATGTCGTGGATCGGTCCAGAGCGTTTCCTGATGGTTGTTTACAAAACAGAAAAATAAAAATTAACACATTTTCCAACAACAATCAAAATACAAACTGTTAGAAACACTGCTAGATCCTCCTCTGTAGATCTATAGATCCTCCTGACGACGTGATTGGTCGGTTGTAAGCAGGTGTTCACCAGGTGTTTGTGTCTGCAGCAGCGGCCAGCCGTTTGTGACCGGCGTTTGGGGGAACACCTACCAGACCAGCTGGCAGAACCCGGGACAGCAGGACCCAGGTGGGACCACACACACACACACACACACACACACACACACACACACCCCACATCCACAGCTCTGGCTGCAGCTGCCTCCTCCTGCCTGGGTTAGTCGTGAGTTTAGAGAAGCACCAGGTTGGTGGTCAGAAGCTCAGAGCTGCTGGTTTGCAGTTCAGCGGCTGAAGCTGTGTGTGTTTGTGTGTGTGTGTGTAGGTCACAGTTTGGTTGTGTGTGTTTGTGTGTGTGTGTAGGTCACAGTTTGGCTCAGACAGGACAGATGGACTACTCCAAAGCATGGGAGCAGTACTATAAGAAGCTAGGCAAGTGCACACACAGACACACACACGGATACTGTGCAGCCTTCTGAGGGAAGGGAGAGTTCACCCGGCAGGAAGCGGCTGCTGGACGGCCAGAGGCTGACGGTGTGTGTGTGTGGGTGTGTGTGTGTGCAGGTCAGCAGAACCAGCCTCAGAACATGATGACGGACTACAGCAAGGCCTGGGAGGACTACTACAAGAAACAGAGTACGACTGCATGAACGCTCACTTGTTGCTCACTGTAGAGTCCAGTTCTGATCCGGTACGGCCCACTTCCCTCCACCTGACATGTGAAACCGTGGCAGCTGCCGTCAGGGAAGGTCACGTTAAACAGAACCAGACACACAATCAATTAGGATGGAGATCCGACACTAACACGGCGTTCCGTCCCCATGGAACCCGCTAACTCTGGGGCCCGCTAACTCTGGGCTACGCTAACTTGGGCTATGCTAACCCTGGGCTATGCTAACTCTGCTCTACAATAACTCTGGGCTACGCTAGCTTGGGCTACACTAACTTGGGCTATGCTAACTCTGCTCTACAATAACTCTGGGCTACCCTAGCTTGGGCTACGCTAACTTGGGCTATGCTAACTCTGCTCTACAATAACTCTGGGCTATGCTAACTCTGCTCTACAATAACTCTGGGCTATGCTAACCCTGGTCTATGCTAACCCTGGGCTATGCTAACCCTGGGCTATGCTAACTCTGCTCTACAATAACTCTGGGCTATGCTAGCTTGGGCTACACTAACTTGGGCTATGCTAACTCTGCTCTACAATAACTCTGGGCTACGCTAACTTGGGCTACGCTAACTTGGGCTATGCTAACTCTGCTCTACAATAACTCTGGGCTACGCTAACTTGGGCTACACTGTAACATGAGCGGTTCTTGGTGTCATGGTGGTCTTGTTGTTGTTGCAGGTCAGTCGTCTCAGCAGAGTTCGGTGCCAGACTACACTGCAGTGTTAGCAGAATACTACAGACAGCAGCCCTACCTGTGGAACCCCGCCCAGATCCAGGTAACACCGGAGGCTCCGCCCTCCTCCGCCGGGCCGCGGTGAACCCGCTGAACCACCGTGTCGTCTTGTTTCCGCCAGGATCACTAGAGGTTCCTTCGTCTCGGGCTCCAGGCGTCGGACGGTCGTTGACAGCAACCAAAACGGGGTTTCCAAGCAACGCTCTGCCGCTTCTTTCTTCCTTTTTGTAGAGAAAAACTAAGGATTAACTGAAAAATCACAAACTCTTTTCTTTCTGTTTTTTAACCTTACAGAGTTGATATTTTGTCAGGCAGATTTTTTTGGACTAGCCTCTGGTCTCCACAGCATAGACCTGATTTTCTTTTTTTTTTGTTTGTTTTTTTATCAAACTTGAACTTAAAGATCTATCAGTGTGGCTTTGAACAAAAACAAATCCAGTATAATCTATATTTTGTCTAGTTTTATTTTTCTGATAAACGGTAAAAGGCTTAGCAGTCTTGAGTAAGAAAATCAGATATATTATTTTGTTCATGATAATGTTTTAAAGCATGCGTCAGATTGTGTGTTGACTCTCAGTTATCTTTTTTATTTTGGCATAGAAATATTTTAATAGCGTTGGATGGAAATGTGATGTTTTACCGTCAGAGATAAAACTGTATTTTGTACTAAATTTCTGCTCGCTGGGTCTTTCTACTCACCTGATTTCATTTGTTTGGTCGCCATCTTGGAGGTGCAATGACACGATTGTTTTCTTTGGTTTGATGATTCTTCTTCCTGTTTATCGATAGTGAACTCTCTAGGTTTTATTATGTAACGATGAAACAAGTGGCGATCATATTGTTGTCTAAAGCCAGATCTCTCTGTGGTCGAAGACGTTTCCTGGCAGGAAAGAACCTCAGCAGTTCAGCACCACTTTTTATTAAAACAGGAGAATATTCCTTGTTTTCTTCCACAGTGAAACTGAATTATTGCTGTTAGTTCTGCTTAGTTTGTGTGGAGAAACGTTGAAGCTGGTCAGTGTTACCTCAGCGGATGTTTGCTGAATGAATGTCTTTAGGTGAATGTAGCTGAGTGGATGTGGGAGACGAATGGACGCTCACGTTCTATCAAAAAGTCCTAAACCAAGTAATCAGGTGAGCCTGATGGTTTAACATGTGAACACTGTTTTGCCTTGACAAAATTTAAAAGAGCTGACAGAATAAAAAGCTATTGATCTTTGACATTTACTGATATTCTTTTTCAACTTGCTAACAAACTGCCAAACGTGGAGCGCTCTATGCACAACTTTGCTTTTTGTTTTAACCAACGAAGCTCAGTAAATCTGGCCTGCCATGCGTGAAATGTTCATGTTTTCCTCCCAAATATGCAAATGCAACATATAAGTTAACGGGAACTGAAGTAACAGCAGACGGCTCTTTTCTAACCAGCAAACTTAACGTCCCTTTATTGGCTTTGAGTATTTCTCTCCAGTAACATTTTAACAGACATTAAGAAATTAAACAATCATTAAAGTTAACCCTCTAGTTACTTTCAGCAAAGAAATAATGTGAATATTCTGCAATGGAAATAAAAATAAATGTAAAATATCTGTTAAACTTGCTGATATTTTAACTTCCTGACAGAAGCTGAGCTTCATCTGCATAATCTTTAAACAAAATATTTAGATGTAAACCGTCAGATTTTTATCTCTGTTCTCAATATGCAGATTTATGCTAACCTGTGATGTCATCAGCTCACAGGTTAAAGGTCAGCTCTGACTTTACAGTTAACATCAGAGATAGATTTTAAACTCAAAAACATCAAACTAGATTAAATCTTGTTAAACTACAGGAGAAAAATGACGACTTTTCTAAATCCAGTTGTGAATTTAATAAAATAATAAAGTGAGAAACAACCAGCAGCAGTCGGACTATCAGCATTTTAATATTTACTACGTTTCATTTTTAACATCCTAACTGTTGTTTCAGTGTGAACAAAAACTTAAATACTGAGTAATTTAACCCCAAACCAAGCTAGCTTAGCTTCATGCTAAGCTCAGACTCATCGTCATCCTCCAAACTAACCCTGCATATGTACGCTCATTAAAATTTAAACATCTTACCCAGGTTGCATATCTTTGACATAATTAGTGTTGATTTTCCAACTAACTGTAAAAATGGCTCCAGACTTCAGTTCTGATAAGGGTTAGCATAAGGAAGAACTCATCTGTGGATTTGAAATTAATAAGCTACTAAAGATTTTTTCAATATTGCTAGGAAAACGGACAAAACCAGTAATTAAATGGCTCCAAAGAAACAGCTGGTGTAAATGGTTAAATATTAAATATTAACTCCAAAATGATCCGTTTTAATTGATGAGCTGCCAAACCTGCTTTGAGTTCAATGTTTTCCTGCCTGGTTTAACAATAATTTAGCTGAAAGTGGTTTAGCTAAGCTAACAGAAGCCATTACCTTAGCTTCTTGAAGACATTAGCTTAACATTATGTGTATCCGAGCGGTGCTGATTTATGCTTTATCTGTGTGTGTGTGTGTGTGTGTGTGTGTGTGTGTGTGTGTGTGTGTGTGTGTGTGGTTATTAAGGGTTGGTAATGTTCCTCAAAAAGTAGTTCTGTTGTTTTCACAAACTTGCACAAATGTAAATATATTTTTGGCTTTTCTTATTGAAATTCAGCTAATTTACTGTTTAAGCTTATTTGATGCAAATTTGGTAAAATTGAAAGACTTGTTCATTTTATTTTTTAAGAGATGTCAGTCCTGAAGTTTTTAGTTTTGTCTATTTTTTGAAATCTTTGTTTCGATTTTTCTACAAGTTTAATTCCATCTGTTGCAGTATTTCAGGTTCGTTAGCCAACATGTCCTGTTAGCTGCAGGTTTGGTCCTCAGATTATTAGCGAGCTGCAGTTTGCTGGGTTTGTTCGGTAGCCATGTCCGCGCGGCCAGCCGGCGGCGGCGGCGGCGGCGGCTGCTCTGTTAGCGTCGGACCACAGAGAGGTTTGTCTTGTTTCCGGAGATCTGGCTGTTATTGAATCAATGGTTCTGCTTTCTGTGTGATGATGATGATGATAAAGACAATAATAATGAGTTCTCCTCTGCAGGGGTTTATTTAAATCGTATAAATATTCAGTTTGTCGATGAGACGCTTTGGTTTGTGTACATTTCCTCTGGCGGTGCTCTCCTCTTAAAATGGTGTGTTTTTGTTCTACTGTTTAATTCACATGTTGTGTTTAACCGATCTGCGAGTGTGTGTGTGTGTGTGTGTGTGTGTGTGTGTGTTTCCTCAAGACTGCTAGGTGAACTGCCTCCTGCTCTGCCCCCCCCGGAGCGCCGCCCGTCCCGGCACCGGTTTGGTTCCGACCCGCCTGTAATTGGGCCAGAGATGAGCTGAAGCTCCGCCCCTTTATGGCAGGGCGGCTCCGGGTCGGGCGGCGCCGCATTGTTAAAACAGCTGGAGTGGATTCATGCCAGGTGTCCGGTTCTGGTTCCGACAGCTGCGACCAGAACCGGAGCTGCGCGCACCGGCCCACTTCAGCGTCCGGCTTCCTGATGGGAGTCGGGTTCTGGAGGGCAGCTTCTGGTTTCATGGTTTCTGTTCTTTTTCTAATGGACAGACGTCCGACTGTAACCTGCAGATTTTTCTATTAGATTCTATTGACAGACAGAACCGGGCCGCGGGCTGCTGTTAATCTGAGGGCTAATAAACCGGATCCTTGTTTCTGAGTGAAAAAGTCTCTGTGGGATTTTTATGGTTTCAGGACAAACTGAGGAGCTGAAACATCTGGAGCGTTTTGTTCCTGATAGATCTAGATCTATAGATCCGCATTCGTTCATTTCTCTCCCGGCAGCCAAACTTTGTTTCTGACATTTTTAAAACTGAAGACGTTTTTCTGGCTTCATTTTACTGTAAACCATAAAAAAAGCGTCTGAAATCAAAACCTGTTAAAATTTAAGCAGCTAATTTTTGTTCTTAAATATGAATAAAAACATTAAAATGAAGGAAAAACCTCTTCAGCTCTGGACGTCACATCTTCAACTTGGGTCAGATTTGGTTTTATGACAATTATGGATGAAATTCTGCTTGGCTCCAATCAGCGGACCAAACTTGTGTGTTTTGGGTCAGAACCGGCCCGCGGCCCGCCGCTTGAGCCCCGCCGGAAGGAGGTCGGTGTCCTGACATGAACACGGTTCTGATCATTTATTCATGCTCCCTGAGCGGCGCAGATGGTTCTGGTCGGGCTAACGGCGTGATGTCATCGGGTCGCTAAAACGTTCCTGTAATCACCGCCGAGCGGCCCGGGGGCCCGCGGGCCGCCGGGGGCCGCTGGGGCTCCCAGGAAGGACTCGCCGTGGAAACGGATATTTACAGGAACATGAACGAGGAAGTTCTGAAGAATCTGGACCGGTTCCAGACGGGGCCCAGAACCCTGCAGAACCGAAGAGGAAAATGAAACGGTTCCTGATGAAACCGGTTAAATTCGGGAATAATAATTATTATTATGATTATTGCTGTAGTTCTGGTTCCGGTCCGCAGTTCTGGTTCCGGTCCGCAGTTCTGGTCCCTCCAACTGAAACTGATTGTGATTAATTTATTAATCAGAACCAAAGTTGTGAAGGTTCTGGATGTTTTCATGATGGACTGAAGCTCTTCATGTAGCGACGGAACCGGCCGGTTCTGTTTGTGGTTTCAGAGTTCTGGTTGGACCCAGGGGTCCGGTTCGGCTAATGCATGCAGCTCTGCGGTCATAAAGTACCGGAAGGAGTTCGGTAAGTACCGATGAAGCGGAGACCTGATTAAACATTAACGTGATGGGGATCTGGACCCGGTCCAAATGTTTTCCCTGAAGGGGCCCGGCGGGGCCGCGCCGGTTCTGACCCAAATGTTCTGTCTGAGATTATACTGAAGATTTACCCCGAACCGTCTGGATCAGAACCAAGGATTGGACCTGGAGGGATTCCTCCAGAACTTCAGTTTGAGACGACCGGAACCAGAACCGGATTCCTGGTTCAAACTGAAGTCCAGGTCCAGTCGGAACTGGGCGGGTTGATCAGCTCAGCCGAACCGGGTTTATGAGCTTTGAGAAACGAATCTTTGATTTCTCTCCTGAATTTGTGCCGCCAGACGGAACCGAACCGGAACCTGGAACAGGTTTTGATTTATCTGTTTATGACTTTTATATTTGATCATTTTTATGTTTTTTAATTTTTATGGTTTTTAATTTTTATATTTTATAAATTTTATATTTTCTCTCTCTGCTGATCGATGAAGTTTTCCTGGTTCTGGTTTTCTGCGGGTTTTCAGTTCCAGCAGAACATTTCGGAACCGCGAAGTTTTCCTGGAAATGTCCTGAAGGTCATCGGACCAGAGGCCGAACCAGAACAGGTTCGGAAACATTTCTGGAGAAAAGCAGGCCGATGTTTGGGTCATAGAACCTCAGCAGAACTTTTTCCAAATGAGATTTAATTTTTTTTTTAAAAAGCGGGATGTGGGAAACCGTCCGGAACCGAGGACTCTGGGTCCGGCTCTGATGTTCTGGTCTTAGTTTAGTTCTGCTGGTTCCGGAGAGAAGCTGAAGCTCTGGACCGAACCCTCCTCCTCCCCTTGGTCGGGAGGAAGGTGCGTTGGGTTCGGTTCGGTTCGGTTCGGCTGGTGCAGCTGACTGATGATCATTAAAAGGTTTTTAAAGCGGATTATTGCGGCGCGCGCTGCGTCTGTCCGCCGCATGAATACTAATGAGGCTCTGCGCCACTTAATCACGTTAGCGGAACAATATTATTGCGCCATTTGGGCTGATTCCCAGCCCCCCCCCCTGTCTGTGCGCGTGCCAGTCACCTGCCGCCCCCTCCGCCTCTGACTTCCCGGCAGCTGATCGGGCTGAAGTGGCTCGTTGTTGTGGCGGCGCGGAGCTTTTTGTTGGGAAGCTCATTAAAGCGGGTCCATGCGGCCCAGACGCGCCTCTCCATTAAGGAACCGAAACGCCCGGATCCGCGTGCGTGGAGCCCCGCTCTGCGCCACGCAAAGAAAGCAGGGAGAGAAAGGAGGACGCAGCCTTTCTCTCTCCTACGAATTGAAAAAACATTTGCAAATCTGCTTTTATTCCCGGATTTTCTCCCCTTTCTCTCCTCTCAGACTCCCAGGACAAAAGCGCCCGGTCCGGCCCGGTCCGGCCCGTTCGACTTGGTTCGGCCCGCTGCGGGGCGCACGGAGCTCCGCAGCGGCCGGCGGGGCGGAACCGGGGCCGACGCCGGGAGAGGAGCCGAGAAACCGGGCTGCAGGGCTCGGTGACCCCCGGAGCTCCGGGAGGAAAATTCATGATGTTGAAATTATGTTTTATTTTATTTGTAGGAACTTTTTAAGTTTATATTTATTTTATTTACTGGGATAAAATATTTAACTGTGGGATTATAAAGGATTATTTTTTTTATAGTTTTTATTTTGTTTGTTTCGCCAGAAATTCAATAAATTTGAAATATAAATGAAATATATATTTATTTATAATATATATATGTGTCGATGTATTTAAAAAATAAAAACCCGCAGACAAAATAAAACTACCGAGTCTCAAACATCAACAGGTTTCTGGATCCGGTCCGTTCAGGTTCGGTTCGGATTTATTTCAGGTTTCATTTAAAATTTGATTCTATTCAACATCCAGCTTGTTTCAACGACAGGCGACAGAAATGTGTGTGTGTGTGTGTGTGTCTGTGTGTGTGTCGGTGTGTGTGTGTGTGTGTGTGTGTGTGTGTCGGTGTGTGTGTGTGTGTGTGTGTCGGTGTGTATGTGTGTGTGTGTGTGTCGGTGTGTGTGTGTGTCGGTGTGTGTGTGTGTGTGTCGGTGTGTGTGTCGGTGTGTGTGTGTGTGTCGGTGTGTGTCGGTGTGTGTGTGTGTGTGTCGGTGTGTGTGTGTGTGTGTGTGTGTGTGTGTGTCGGTGTGTGTGTGTGTGTCGGTGTGTGTGTGTGTCGGTGTGTGTGTGTGTCGGTGTGTGTGTGTGTGTGTGTGTGTGTCGGTGTGTGTGTCGGTGTGTGTGTGTGTGTGTGTGTCGGTGTGTGTGTGTGTCGGTGTGTGTGTGTGTGTGTCGGTGTGTGTGTGTGTCGGTGTGTGTGTGTGTGTGTGTGTGTGTGTGTGTTCGGGGGGTAATAAATGTTTAAAAGCTCATAAATACAGATCAGAGTGAAAGCGGGAATAATTAATGCCGGTGTCGGGAGGAGGAGGAGGATGATGAAGAGCAGCTGTTTCTCTGTAATCTGGCCTCTAATCTCATGTTCTGCTCCGTCACTCAGCCTGGATTCCAGCGCTGCTGGTTCCGGGAGGTTCGGCGGCTCCATTTTCTGAAGCCCAGAGCATGACGGAGCCTCCCCCGGCGGGCCGGTGACCCCCGGTCAGTGCTGCGTGTTTGGGTTGTGTGTACCTGCTGGTCTGGGTCAGATCGGCTCTTTCCGTCCTAATTGAGCGTGAGACCGCAGCGGAGCCAATAACAGGCCTCCTGCTCTTCCTCCTCCTCTTCCTCAGCGGCTCCGGTATAAAGGCCCCCCCACTCTCCCTCAGCTCGGTTTTCCTGCAGAACCTCTCGACTCCTGCCAGCGCCTCCCGGGCTGCAAGCGGCTGGATCTTCTTCACCGGTGAATCCAGACCGGGAGCTTCCGCCCAACTTCCGCTCCGCCGCCCCGGTCCTCCTCTCCCCCGCCGCCATGGGCTCCGTGCTGCCCGCCGGTTCCTCTCTGGCCCTGAAGCCGCAGCAGCCGCTCTCCCTGGCGGACATCATCACCTCGGACATCCTGCACAGCTTCCTGTACGGCCGCTGGAGGCACGTGCTGGGCGAGCAGCCGCCGCACGCGCAGCATCACCTGCAGCACGAGGAGCGAACCGGGCCGAGCGCGAGCCCCAGGACCGCCTTCACGGCCGAGGTTCTGGCCCAGTCCTTCTCCGGAGGTGAGATCAAAATAATAATAATAATAATAATAATAGAGTTAAATCATGGAATCATCGCGTGAATTCATATTTTAGGGACTTTAGATGAAAATGTGATTCCGTTTTTATTCCGTTTTTATTTTGGATTTATTTTTAAACAGAATTTGATCTGAAATAGAAAAACGAAGGAAAATATTTTGTGCTCAAAGTTCCGATCCATTAATTTGATCAGTTATTGAACCTTTTCTGAACATGAAGATGATTTTTCCAGCGGATCTTCTCTGATTTCTGATTCATTTTTATTTCATTTTATGGTTTGATTCGTTTTTGTTTTTGATAAATTTCGTTAGAAATAATTAAGAAGAAAATTTTTAACTTTTGTTTTGTCATTTTTATCATTTTCTGTCATTTTGACGGAATTATTTCTGTTTCTGTTTCAGGAGTTCAAAGGCGGTTCGGGATCAACCCGCCGCTCCGGTTCCGGTTCCGTTCTTCTTTTCTCGAATTTAAATGTTTTTTCTATTTCTGCTGGTTTGGCGGACCGGACCGAACCGAACCGAACCCTGACATCCACAGAAGCCGAACTTTTCTTACAGTTTTATTCTTGCTTTTTCCAGTTATTGTCATTTGGTTCCGATCTTCGGAACTGGGTCGGGGTTCGGCGAGCAGCGGGAGGTTCTGGTGCCGCTGAGCCAGAGCCGAACCTGGTTCTGTTCGGAAAGAATCTGAGCTAAGTGAAGTTCTGTTTGTGTTCAGAGGTCCAGAAGCTGTCCAGCCTGGTTCTGCCCAGCGAGGTCATCATCGCGCAGAGTTCGGTTCCGGGTAAGCAGAACCTTTACGGAATATTTTATGTTTCTGTGAAACTAAGCAGAGATAATATTACACGCTGTAGAGGTTCGGTCCGGTCCGGTCCGGCTGATTGGACCTCTCTGTGCTGCAGGAGAAGGACTCGGGATTTTCTCCAAGACCTGGATCAAAGCCGGAACCGAGATGGGTCCATTTACCGGCCGCCTGGTCTCACCGGAACACGTGGACCTGTACAAGAACAACAACCTGATGTGGGAGGTGAGGCCCGGTCCGGTTCTGCCCGGTTTGGTTTGGTCCGGCCCGGTTCGGTTCGGTCCGGCCCGTCATACACACCTTAACCTCCGGTTGTGTTCGCGGATTTCAGGCTTTTCGGAACATCTAAACACTTCCAGCAGAACCAGTCAGAACCGAACCAGAACCAGTCAGAACCGAATCAGCTCCGGAAAGATTCTTTAAATGAGCCGAACCTTCAGCGGTTCTTCCCGCTGCAGCAGCGATCGGAACCGGTTCTGGACTTCCATCACATCAAAATATAAAAATATCAGTTAAACAAACAAACGGTGTGAAATTTATTTCTGTTTTATTTTCTAAACATAAATAATCATAAATATAATATTTAATTTTTACAGGAGTCGAAAAACACAAAGAATCAGCAACAAAATTTATAACTTTATATTTTATTTTATTAAACATTAAAAACTTGTTTGACTGTCGGATCAAAATTCTGCAGAAAATATTACAGAAGAAAAAATAAAAGAAAATTTTACTGATTTTGTTTTACAAACATTTCAGAAACTCCAGAATGCAACAGTTCAATAATATTAATGTTAATATAATATTAATATTAATAAAATGGTTGCTGTAAGGGACTGTAATTAATTATTAATAAAAATCTTTGCACATTTTATACTAAAAGAAAAATTTTGACATTTTTAATTTTTATTAATTTCTCCGCAGTCAGAAAATCTTGAACATTTTTTCAGCCACGTTAAATAAATAAAAGTGATTTTAATGAAACTGGTTCGTTTTATTAAAGATAAATATCTTTAATAAAACTCATTATTTAAATAATGAGTTAAATTCAACATGAGCGACTTTCTCACTGCCGACCCAGGGTTCTACAAACCGCTGCCGAACCTTCAGAACCGACGACTTGGTTAAGTTTAGGGCAAAAACCCGCGCGTGACATGTTGACACGAAACGGAACCATGGAGTCAACATGTGACGGGATGGACCGTCCGGAACATGACGAGCTGGGAGTGAGAATGGGCCGGGTTCTCCAGATCTTACCGCTAAAAATATTTCTCTAAAACCAAACATCGTCTGGAACTCGAACCAATCGGCTTCTGATCGGCTTCTGATCGGCTTCTGATCGGTTTCTGATCGGCTTCTGATCGGTTTCTGATCGGCTTCTGATCGGTTTCTGATCGGTTTCTGATCGGCTTCTGATCGGCTTCTGATCGGTTTCTGATCGGTTTCTGATCGGCTTCTGATCGGTTTCTGATCGGTTTCTGATCGGCTTCTGATCGGTTTCTGATCGGTTTCTGATCGGTTTCTGATCGGCTTCTGATCGGTTTCTGATCGGTTTCTGATCGGCTTCTGATCGGCTTCTGATCGGTTTCTGATCGGTTTCTGATCGGCTTCTGATCGGTTTCTGATCGGTTTCTGATCGGCTTCTGATCGGCTTCTGATCGGTTTCTGATCGGTTTCTGATCGGTTTCTGATCGGTTTCGGGTCGGTTTGGTTTCCAGGTGTTCAATGAAGACGGGTCGGTCCGGTTCTTCGTGGATGCCAGCCAGGAGGACCAGCGCAGCTGGATGACGTACATCAAATGCGCCCGGAACGAGCAGGAACAGAACCTGGAGGTGGTTCAGGTCGGCAGCAGCGTTTTCTACAAGGCGGTGGAGGTCAGAAAATATCGATCACTGATTATTGGCTGCAGTTCCAATAAACATGGAAAATAACAGTTTAAAGTTATTCAGACTTTAAACTGAAACACAAAATAATTTTGAGGTTTTTTTCCTTTTAGAGCCAAAAGATTGTTAAAGAAATAATAATTAGAATAAAACAAATGAAATGTTTTTCTGTTTGGAATTAAAAAAATAATTTTATAAAAAATAATCTTTCTGAATGTAAATCTATAAATATGGCATCTTTAATTTCTTTTCATTTTTGATTTGTTTCATCTGTGAAAACAGTTATTTAATTAAATTTCAATAATTCAGGTTTAATATGTTGGTGATTTTTGTAAAGACGCAAATTTACTAAATCAAGCGATTTAATAACAAAACTGGAAAATTAAAACATGAGCAAAAACCTGCGAATGTAAGGAATAAATAATAACATTATTACTAATAATAATATCAATATTATTGATATCTAATAATATAACAATATAATAGGAATATCCTTTATTATCCCTCAGTGGAGAAATTCAGGTGCAATGGCAAATTTTCACTAAGATAGAAAAATAATGATAATAATAATAACAATAACAACAACAACAATAATAATAATAATAATGTTCCTGTCAGGTAAATTACAGAAATAAAAATAATAAATAATTCTGCCAGATTATTTCCATCCATTAATTCATATCAAATGTTCTGTATTAATTTAACAAGTTATGAAGTCCAGAGGATTCCCGAGCTCTCCGTTCATTCATTCATTCATTCATTCATTCACACAAAAACCTCCTTTAAATAAATCAAGTCACTAAATTGTTCTAATTAAATTTATGTTCAGAATTTAATAAAATACATTTAGTTGATTTTTGAAATAAAAAAAGAAAAATTTGTTTAAATGAAAAAAATATATAAGAAAAATAAAACAAAATTTAAAGTAAATTAAACAGCCTAAGAATAAATTAGTGGTTAATTATTTGATAATTAGATACTAACAAGCAAAATTTAATTAAATTATAAATAATTATTGATAACAGACGAAGAGAAATTTGCATAAAACTGAAATAAAATGATATAAAAACATTTTTACGGTGAAATGTTTAAAACCAAAAAAGTGAAATTAAGAGCAGATCCAGAACGTTCCCCTCTGGATCGGATCAGGACATTTGAACACCTGGATCCGAAACGGTTCTTCTGCTGTTGTCTGGCGCCACCTGCTGGCCACAGACAGAAAAACACTGAAAACCTGAAATTTACTTGATTTGAAATGATTTAAATTCACCCAAAAATATGTTTGCAAATTATGACTTTATCAGTGGAATATTTATGAAATTAGCCAGAGTATGTTTCATCTTCATAATAAACTGATATTTTTATATTTTAATATTAAAGTCATATTTTTATATATTCATAATAAAGTCATATTTTAATATTAAAGTCATATTTTTATATTTTCATAATAAAGTCATATTTTAATATTAAAGTCATATTTTTATATTTTCATAATAAAGTCATATTTTTATATTCTAATAATAAAGTCATATTTCTATATTTTAATAATAAAGTTATATTTTCATAATAAAGTCATATTTTCTCCCAGACCATCCCTCCGGACCAGGAGCTGCTGGTCTGGTATGGAAATTCCCACAACACATTCCTGGGAATTCCTGGGATTCCAGGCGCCGACGAGGAGCAGGGAAAGAAAACCAAACCCGGTAATTATCAATAGAGATGAGCTCGGAAGACATTTCAGAACCAGAACCAGAACCGCTGGTCTGGTTCTGGTTCCGGTTCCGGCAGGTCGGGTTTTGATGCTCAGCAGGTCTGGATGTTCTTCTTCTTCTGCTTCCAGATGACTTCCACACCTGTGAAGGCTCCTCTTCCTCCTCCTCCTGCTCCTCCTCTTCTTCCTCCGCTTCCTCCTCCAGTCTAGGGCGCATGCGCTGCGTCATCTGTCACCGCGGCTTCAACTCCCGCAGCAACCTGCGCTCGCACATGCGCATTCACACTCTGGACAAGCCGTTCGTCTGCCGCTTCTGCAACCGCCGCTTCAGCCAGTCGTCCACGCTGCGGAACCACGTCCGGCTGCACACCGGCGAGCGGCCCTACAAGTGCCACGTCTGCCAGTCGGCCTACTCGCAGCTGGCCGGGCTGCGCGCGCACCAGAAGAGCGCGCGGCACCGACCCAGCGGGGACGCGGGCGCGCAGGTGGGCGGCGTGGTGGTGGTGGGCGGTCCGGGGGTCCACTCGCCCCCGCCGGTTCACCCCCCGCAGCTGACCGCGGTGCCTCACCCCGCCTCCCTGGTTCATCACATCCCCGCCATGGTGCTGTGAGCCAATCAGGGCCGGCCACGTGGTCAGCTGATCAATCACCGAACACAAGCTGACCGAAGATTTCTGCACAAACACAGGTCCAGTTGGTGTTGATGAGCCCGGTTCTGTTCGAAGATTAAAAGTCCAGAAACATCAAACGACGATCAGCCGATAAAATCCTAGAAACCGAATAAATAAACTCGGTGGTTTATTGATTATTAATTATTTCCTATATTTATCAGACACTCAGAGTTCGGACCCGGTTCCGACCGCCCAGCTGCATGATGACCCATGTTCTGTTGATGTCGTGTTTGCATTGCATGCTTCTGGTTCCTGTTAAAGGTTGTGACGTTACAGAGACAGAACCTCAGGTCCAAACATTGGAGGCTGTCTGGAGCTTTAAATGTTCTGAATATTAATGTGAAGAAAAGTTCTGTCGGGTCTCCAGGCTCGGATTCTCCGGCCAGAACCTTTGAGACGTTTTGGCACGAAGTTACTGGACGTCGGTTCTGAAACGGTTCAGCTTGTGGAAGAACATGAGATGTGCTTCATGGACTGAACTCTGCTGTCACTTTATTTCATTAAATGTATCAAACTTTAATCTGAACATACAGGAAGTTCTGACTATAAACCTCTAGAAAGTCTTAATAAAGTTTTTCTCCTGAACTCGGGTCTCTGGACGTTTCAAAGGTTCCACAGAAACCGGAACAGAACCTCCAACATAGCATGACTGAGTCCAGTCCGTCTGCCTAGTCAAAGTCTGGTCCATTTGGTGAGGTGTGAACACTAATTGACCTCTGACCTCTGGTCCTCCAAACCTCGGTCTGGGTTCAGTTTGAATGTGAAAGCCTAGCAGACCAGAGACCGCTCCAAAAGCAGGAAGTGAACTACAGATCAGGGCATTCTGGGTAAATACAACCAAAGCTAACGTGTTAGCCTAGCGCTAGCAGCAGAAATGGCTCCTAGTCTTCAGCCAAAGACTAAAGAGAAAAATCTGACGCCTCCATCTTGTTTCCATCTGGTGAAGAAGGAAGTTGCTCTCAGTGTCTTCAGAGGTTTTTGTGTCGTTTCCTTCAGTGGTTCTTGGTGCAGCGCCCCCACAGGCCAGGAGGGGAACAGGTTGGTTTGGGTCAGAACCACAGCAGCTGGAGGTGGAGCAGAGAATGGAGTTCTGGTTCCAGTAGAACCGGGTCGACCGAACCATCAAGAAGGAAACATCCTTAGATGCGTCTCCATCATTCCTGAATCAAATGGCTGAATTCCCTCATCCAGCAGGTGATCCAGCAACCCATTCATTGTGTTCAGGTTGCTGGATGGTTGTTGGACCTGGACACTCCTGGTCTAACAGAGACCAGGAGTGTCCAGGTCCAGATGTGAGAACTAAATATCTCCAGCCTGAACCACACATAGATGTTGGGAACATTTCAATCCCCAACATTCATGGTTCCCCATGTGATCCAGTCCCGTCCTAGGAGACGTTCTGTCCGCCGCTTCCAGGAGGAGATGTGGAGCTGCAGGTGAGAAATGAGTTCTGTGGTTCCAGCTGAACCCAGGGAGAACGTTCAGGTGGGAGAACCTCAGAACCTCCAGGGGTTCAACACTGAGAACGTTAAAGAGATCCTCGTCCGAAAGAAACGTTCAGGAACGTTCCTGAAGAGACGCAACTTTATGTTGCATGAAAATGACCCAGGAGGACGCAGTGGAGGTCCAGTCCCAGAACGGTCAGCTCACACCAGGTCCAGGTCCGGGTCCGGGTCCGGGTACAGGATTATTGTGGATTCTTTGAGTCGTGTTTAAAAGCATCTATTCCAACATTTGGGACCCAGAGGGTGACGATCATTTTAAAGATATTAATAAATGTCAACAGAGGTCAACAGAGGTCAACAGAGGTCAACCAGCCCCTCTATATGTACTAAATCAAGCAGGTGTCTTTCCACTGTGCTACATTTGTCCACCTAACATTTGTAGCTGAGTTGATTGATTGGAAATCAACTTGGATAAAACCAGGAACCGTTTGGTTCCCTGCTGGTTTCAGTCCAGGTTCTGGTCCAACTGGACAGTCCTCCTGCGGTCCGTTTGGTTCTGATCAGCCTGGATAAACATTTCTAGTTTCTATAAAAATGCAGAGAAATGCCACAAACCCAAATGTGTCTCAGAGAGGTAAATGTTCTCACGTTGGTTTTCAGGGATTCAGAGCAGCTTCTGGAAGTTCTGGTTCTGGAAAACCCAAACATTTCAGTGTTTTTTGTCTAGTTTTCACAGCAGCTTTTCTCTGTCGGGTCGTGGGTGTTGGGTAAGATTGGAAAACACAGCAGGCTGAGTAAACTCACCTTTGGGACACTCAACCCGTCCCAGAGGAAAAGTCTGACCTGTGTCCTGCCGTCTGAGCGGATCGATCAGCGATAAAGAGACGCTCGGCGCCGCTGGCCGTCAGTCTGGCCGTTCAGGATGAAGCCGCTGGTCCTGCTGGTTTGGGTTTGGTCTCTGTGCTGGAGGACGGACGCTCAGAGTCAATCGTAAGTGCAGCTCCTGTGATTGGTTGTTTTATTTTGGAGATGATCGTCCAGCTGCTGGTTAGTTTATGGAGACGGTTGTTATGGTGTAAAATTTCAAAACTTTTCTGGCTTTAATCTGACAGAAATCCTGTAAAACTGAATCTGTTGCAAAGAAAAATGTGAAAACCAAAGTCTGTCCTTTAACTGGACCAAGTCTTAGTGGCAGGAGTCCTGGCACAGCAACCCCACATCATGACGCTCACACCGCCGTGTTACACGTCCGTAGGACCGTTTGGATCGGCGGCCAAGCCAACAGGAAGCGGTTCTGCAAGGCGACGCTTTGGTCCCTGTAGAACCAAACCAGAACGGGTTGGAAACCCTGCAGCTCCTCCAATGCTGCCGGCAGCCTCCTGGTCCCTCCCCCACCTGTTTCTGACTGCCTGTCTGAACCTTTCAGCTGTTTTTGATCCAACAACAGACTGGACTAAAGGAGGAAACTCAGCAAACGTGAAGTCAGTTTCCTGAAGGTTGGTTCTCCTCTGCTGGATGACGACCTTCTGCTTCTGGAAAGTTTATTTTTCTTCAGCACAGAAACAATCAGGAGGAGAAATCATCTGACGGATGGACCAGAACCGAGCCTCAGAGCAGATGATTCATCATGTTTACAGCTGGACCAGTTCAGCAGGCCGTTACCTGGGTGGAGGTCTCTCCACTCTGCCTTCTACCTGACCAGCAGCAGGGGGCGCACACACGAGCCAGCGGGTTCAACTGGTGAACAAATATTTACAGCAGAATCCCGGAAAATGATCAATGGCAACAAACATCAAAGTTCAGAGGAACTCTGTGGATCTCCATGACAACCCGAACCCGAACCAAAAACACCTTAAAGTTCACAGAACTTTTCCTTCTGTCCAGATTTATTCTGATGCTCAACATTTATTCCTTTTACTGAATCCTGCAGGTTTCTGGTCAAACTGCCTCTGATTGGGAACCTTAATGCTGCATTCAGACCAACCAGGATCAGATTCCCGAATCAGACTCTGATCCGTTTGTCTAGAAAGTCCGAGTTTTTGGGGAGGTCTGAATGCAAATTTGAATTCCTAAATGGACTTAAAAACCGAACTCTGATCCGCCTATAAACCTCGGTCTGGGTCCGGTTGAAGTGGACTCTGACACGGTAGAAAACCTGTCTGAATGCAACCTGACTAGAAACCGATTCAGTTAGAAACAGTTCAGGACATTCTGGTCATTTATTGCTCTCTGCTCTGCGGGTTAAAGGAGATGTTGTCATGTCAACAGGTCTGCATGCCGACACTAAGCAAGGAAAAGCAGAATCAATCAATCAATCAATCAATCTTTATTTCAGACACAAAAGAGGTCCATAGTAAAACAAAAAGAATAAAAAAACAAAAAGAAACATGACAGTCACTGAGCCACAAATAAATGATGACGCCAATGTTTCCACAATCTTGAGAAAAATCTCGCTGTACTAAAAACAGGGTTTACTAAAATTGCTATTATATTATTGTATGACACGGATAATCTACACATACATTTATACATGAGATTCCTGAGCGCAGCTGCACATGTGGGAACAGCGTTATGTGCAAACATGTGGCTGGCACTGCTCCATCTAGGCACTTTGAGTAGGAGCCTCAGGCCATCATTGTATGCCACATAAAGTTTGTGCAGGCTACTTTTTTTATATCTTCGCCATAGATGGGCTGTGTAAAATGAAGTACAGAAAACTTTAAAAAGAGCTACCTTCACAGAGGATGAACACATACCAAACTTTCTGATCAAAATATTAGCCTGTGCATACATCATGCAATACTGCCTACAAATGTCACGATCATCAGATAGGTCATCAGTTATGTAATGTCCCAGATATTTAATTTCATTGCATATATTGAGGACAATGCCAGATAAAGAGAAGTCAGGGGTTATCAGATGCTTATCTGCTCTACTTCTAACAATCATGACATTGCTTTTCTTAGCGTTATATTTGACATCAAAATCACATCCATATTGGGAGCAGACCCTTAGTAATTGTTGAAGGCCAGCACTATATGGGCATAAGATTACCAAATCATCCGCATACATTATGTGATTGATTGTGCGGTCACCAACTACACAGCCTGTTTTACAACAATTCAGGCGCTTTGATAGTTCATCCATGTAGATGTTAAAAAGGTAAGGGGACAATATACTTCCCTGCCTTACTCCGTTACCAACATTAAACGAGTCAGACAATGAGTTACCCCATTTGACATACATTAGTTGATGACCATACCAATAGACCATTATTCTAATTAGATATTTGGGTACACCTCTGCTTTCTAACTTGCAGAACAATTTTTGATGATTCACGCGATCAAATGCTTTAGAAGCATCAATAAAACACATAAATACTGTGGTGTTGCGCAAATTATACAAATCTAAAATCTCCTGTAGCACAAAAATACACATGTCTGTACCATGTTTGGGTTTAAAACCGAATTGATTATCAGAGGTCAAAAGAAACTCTTCCAGCCTATTTAGAAGGACTCTTTCAAAAACTTTCGACAAACTACTAGCTAAAGCTATGGGTCGGTAATTCTCCAAGGAGCTAATCTTACCCGCTTTGTCTTTAATAGTGGGTACCAGAATGACAGATAACATTGATTTAGGTAGCAGACCATGTACTAGACAGCCAGTGAAACACATAGAGAGTAATGCACAGAGTTTTTTACTTGCATTTTTCAAATGCTCAGTGGATATGTTATCCATCCCACAGGCCTTATTGTCTTTCAGTGTCATAATTATATGATATATTTCTTGTGGGGATACAGTCACATTCTCATTACTGTGAATGCTTCCTATGTCAGAAATGTCACTTTTGACACAATTAAACAGCGCACTGTAGTGCTCTTTCCATAACTGAGTGATTTCTTTTACACCAGTAACACCATCAATAGTAGATGGAAGTGACGTTTTACAGTTATTTACTTTCTTTATTTCTTTCCAAAAGTCCTTAACATTATTATTTCCTAACTTTCTAGCAAGAGAGTCAGACCTCATAGTATTTTCACGTCTCCTTATGAATCTTAAAAAATGTTTAAAATTAGCATTTGCTTGTTTTTTGTATTCAAACAAGGGGCCATGTCTCTGTTTACCTGCATCGGCCCATGCTTTAAGAGCCCTTCTGGCCTCTGCATGATGTTCTTTTACATAGTCGTTCCAACCCGGCTTGGTGCTATGCAAGATGGTTTTATGCAGTGGCTTGCTTGAGATAAGGAGGGATTTCACAACATTCTCATACAGAGTACATAACTCAATACCATGTTGAGGGTCTTTACAATTCATATCACGGCATGAGATTGCTCCCTTTGGTAAGTATGTATTGCTGAACATGTCATTAGTTTGATAGCAATAATCTGATAGATCTTTTTCAGTCAAGTTATCCCATGCTATTTTTCCTGTACTTATATTATAGTCTACAGGCAAAACAGAAGGTATGCAATTCATGTTTACACATAAGGAGAATGGTATATGGTCAGTGGTGGCAAGGTCATAGTTGACACGAATTCCCAGAATGGAATCATGAGCATCAGCTGTACAGATACAATGATCTAACCAGGAAGTTGTATGCCATGATTCACTAATATAGGTGTAACTGTTGTTAGGCAAAAGTGCTTTACTAGAAAGAATTAAGGCATTACTGTGACAGAATTGCATTAAGTGCTTAGCAAATGTAGAATGTTTATCTGTAACATCTGCATTTAAATCCCCCACAATAAAAAAACAAGTGGATAGATTATCTTGCATAAAAGACATAATAAAAGACAGTCTATTAAGAAATTCGTCTTCGTTTTGAGGACATTCATAAGGTGTGTATATGTTTAAAACAATAAAATGTTTGTCTCCACAAGTAAATTTCAGCCCTATGGCCCAATCCACACCCAGTCTAATCACATCAACCAGTTGATCATATTTTTTGTGCCATAATATTGCAACACCACCGGCTATCCTTCCCCGAATTATTCTGGTGCTAAGGTCGGTAGTGGATTCACCAGCGCCGTAAAAGTCTTTGTGTATGCAATTCAGCTTCTCCAGGTCCTGTTTAGCTAAGAATGTCTCCTGCACACACAGTATATCACAAGTCTCCAGTAATTTGTCCACCACAAGGCGACGCGCTCTGTCTGTTTCACTGTGTCCAACACGCAGACCTCGCGCATTATATGACACAATATTAATATCAGTCATTTATTTATCAGGATCTGCGTGGCCGTTGCTCATTTGCGGTGCTACAATATAAATGGTTTAGGTTGTTTTACAACTTTTTATCAGCTTATTGTCCCGTTGCCGTGGCGCTCTGCAGCTGCTGTGAATTTTAAACCTGTAATAAATGACAAAAACTGAACTAATTGCCTCGTTTGTTTAAACATAATCATCGAATAGGATGGAGGAATTTGCTTAGTCTTCTCTTGCATCTTGACAGAAACCAAACTGTTTATAGATTTATATCCAGGGAGAAAACTTACAAACATCAGCAAATTTCTCTGCTTTAATTTAAGCCATATTTATAGAAATCGGGTAAGAAATAAAGGCGCTGAGATCATTTTGTGATTCCTGCTCATCCCGCGTTGGAACAGCCTGGTTTAGTGGACAGGAGCGCCGCTAGCATTAGCGGCTAACAGGCCGCTAATGCTAGCGGCTAACAGGCGATGTCCAGACTAGTAAAGTAGATAAATGAAGAAATCCTACTACAGCAAAAATCTGACACTGCTCCGTTTATGTTTATTTTTTGTGAAGCAGGAAGTTGCTGCTCTTCTTCAGAGGTTTTCTGTCGACTCCTTCAGTAGTTCTTGGTGCAGCGCCCCCACAGGCGACGGGGGGAACAGGCTATTCAGTTAGTTTTAGTTTGTTTGACTCACTGCAGTGTGAATGAGAACTAGAGTTCTGAAAATGTAACAAATGTTGCAATTTAGTCCCCAATCGAACCGAGTCTACCGGACTATCCGGTCTGAATGCACCCTAAGTTTCATCGCTAGGATTTCTGTGATTTATCATATCATAATAAACAGATTCATAACGGCGTGCTGCTGGTGAACAGACTCTTCTTCTTCTGTGGTATTTCACCACCAGCAGTGATGGCATCTCTTTCTGTCAGCTTCCTGATCACAGCGCCTCTGTCCGTGTGCCTGGAAGCTGTGGAGACGGTGTTTGTTCAGCTGTTCGGCTCCTCCACGGAGGAAACCGTCTACGTCTTCCTGAAGACTTCCATGGCTCCGGATCACAGGGAACTGTCCAAGGACTCCCTGCGGCTCAACAGCCAGAACAACTACCAGGGCGTCGCTAAAGTCCGGGTGAGAAATCCTTCTGAAGCACTCTGCATTACTCACCTGACTGATTATTATTATGATTTCTGTAAAATGTCCAGCAGTGTGGCGATCAAAACTGTCCGAGTGCCGAGGAGAAGGCCAGATGGCTTCCACTATGACGCTGAACTTATTAGACATTTGTTACATATATTTCCAATGTAATGGAAATAAAATGGAAAATAAAGAGAGAAAGGTTTAAAAGGACAGGGGAAGTCTGCCTCCACACCTGCTGAACAAAATCAAAAAAACTACAGAAAACTGAGAAACCATAGCAACAAACATGATGCACAGATAACAACATCACTGAACAACAGTTAAGACCAGATGTACTAGTGGCAACCGCAGCTCAACATGGAGTGTACCTGAAAACACCTGGGTGTTGATTCCTGTGTTTCTGCGTCTCTTTAGTTGCTGCCACTTCCAGAGAATAAGGATTTGAATCATGTGATTCTTCACATCCAATCAAATGGGATCAACCGTTACCTGTCCATCCCGGTTACCCGATCCAACGGCTTCCTGTTCATCCAAACAGACAAACCGCTCTACACGCCTCATCAGAAAGGTCGGCCCTTCTTGGTTCTTCACTCAGATTCTGGTTGAACATAGATTGCTCAGGTTTGCAGAATAAACTGTTTGTGATGTGTTCAGTCAAAGTGAGGGCGTTCTCCATGAACCAGGAGCTGAGACCAGCCAATCGCAGCGTCTTCTTAACTTTCAAGGTGAGCCCGATGAGCCCAGGACCATAAATGAGTTGACAATTTGTTGCCATGTCAATGAACATCTTTGTTCCCGACAGGATCCGGATCAGATCACGGTAGATGTTGTGGAGATTATCGATGTGAACAATGGAATCCCGTCGATGCAAAACCCCTTCAGGATTCCCATCAAACCAAAGTAAGGAAGACCTCTGCCGAGGCAGGAAGACCTTCGGGTGATTCCTGAAGGTCTTCCTGAGTTCTCTGTACTTGCAGGTTGGGAATTTGGACAATAGAAGCTTCCTACACAGATGATTTCACAACAAAAGCAAAGACAGATTTTGAAGTTAAAGAATATGGTACGTCTAGGAGTTTGATATGAGCCCTGCTGGTGGAGGTGATGATCTGTGATGTTCTCCTCCTCTGTCAGTTCTTCCTAGTTTCTCCATCCAAATGAACCCACAGACAAACTTCATCAGCCACAGTCAGTTCAGTCAGTTCCACTTCAGGATTTCAGCCAGGTGAGGCCTGATCTCCTCCAGCTGCTCAGATGTTCGAGCTGAGCGGCCATGTTTACCCTGCGGTGCTCTGACCTTTGGCAGGTATCTCCATGGTGCTCCGGTGGCTGAAGGAGAGGTGTATCTGCGTTATGGATACGTCAGAGAGACGAACGCTCCTGTCATCATTCCCACATCAGTCACCAGAGAAAGAGTAAGGCCCTGACACGCACCAGTCTCAAAGACTTCTCTGGCGGCAGTTGATGAGACTCCTGAGAGACATCTCCAACATGGGGTTGGTTTGTCTCCTCTCAGCTCTCTCCGGCAGGTGAACTGGATGTGACCGTTAACATGCAGAAGGTCCTGCACAAACACGATGGACCGAGAGACCTGGACAGCCTGGTGGGAAGCTACCTGTATGTAGCGGTGCTGCTGAAGGAGGACACAGGTACGCTGACATCATATCACCCTGAAACCAGGTCCTCACCTACTCACCGTTTGGACTGGATGTCGCCCTCCAGGTGGGATCACTGAGGAGGCGGAGTTTGCTACTGTGAAGTTTGTCAGGTCACCGTACCGTCTGAGCCTCATCTCGACTCCTCCGTTCATCAAACCTGGACTTCCTTACAACATCCAGGTATGCTTCATGGAGTCACACCTGAAAAGTGTTTAACACTAGTTGGTCTGGGCTCCTTTTGCATGAATTCCAGACGTGCCCAGGAAACGGACCTCCACTGAGGCGTTCCAGGTGTTGAGTTGTTCCAGGACCAGAGGCAACATCTGGTTGGACCTTCTGACTCCCCTGCGGCCCACACCTTGTTCAGCTCCACAGGCCCTTTGTCTCTGCAGGTGTTGGTGAAGGATCACCTGGACAAGCCGGTGAGCCTGGTGCAGGTGCGTCTGGTGGAGCGTCAGCTGTTCATGAACACAGGAGGAAGCGAGGTTATGTCCTGTGGGGAGAGCAGAAGCAGTGGATCTGATGGCCTCTTGTATTTTATCTGCAACCCCCAGAAAAATGCAGTCAGGGCGCAGCTGAAGGTGAGGAAGATCTGTCACTCTAGTGCTGTGAAAAGTATTGACCCCTTGCAGGTTTATTAAGCTTTAGAAAGTGTTTTTCATATTCATTCAGGTTCTGTTTGCCTAATACTGAGCTTGATGAACTGAAATGTTAGGTGGGACAAAAACAGCAGATTTGTCCTTTTGGTACTCTTGGTGTAACTGGTCTGGTTGTTGTTGACCCAGTTTGAGACGGCGGACCCCACCCTGCCAGCTGAGAGTCAGGCCAGTCTGACCCTGGAGGCCGTGGCCTATCACTCCCCAAACCAACGGTACCTTTACATCAACACGCCCATGTTCGGCCACAGCCTCCGTGTCAGCCACTACGCCAACATCCAGGTGTACACCGCTGCTCCCTCCTACCTCAACATCAGGACTCTCAACTACTTGGTGAGGAGGCGGTCACACATACTGCTTCCCCTGTTGCCATAGTTACTGATGGCTTCACTGCTGCTCCCCCGTAGGTGCTGTCTAAAGGGAAGGTGGTGTTTTTTAATAGTCAGAACTTTGCCTCCAGCGTTGACAACAGACAGAACCTGAACTTCCTGGTGACGGCCTCCATGGTGCCGTCCATCAGGCTGCTGGTCTACTACGTCCTGGACGGAGAAGGAACGACGGAGCTGGTGGCGGACTCCGTCTGGATGGAAGTCAAAGACAAGTGTGTCAACGGCCTCCAGGTGCTGCAGTTTGGCTGCGTCTCTGGTTCATCAGCAGGAATTCCTCTGAAATGTGTCGGCACCGGCTAACATGGTGTTGTCTATCAGACCAACATCTTATTCCAGGAAAGACTCTACAAGCCGAAGGAGAACATCAAGCTGGACATCAGGACCAATCAGGGCAGCATGGTGGCTCTGTCGGCCGTAGACTCCGCTGTCTTCAGCCTACGACGAAATTACAGGGACCCTGTTTCCATGGTAACCGTCAGTTTGACCTGAGCTTGTTTGTTGCGTTGCTTTGAGCGGTGCCGTCGAGCGGCGCTCTGACAGGATGTACGGTGGCCCGCAGGTCCTTCGTCACTTCGAGCAGAGCGACTTGGGCTGTGGAGGAGGCGGCGGCAAAGACAACGCCGACGTCTTCCGATTGGCTGGCCTCACCTTTATGACCAATGCCAACGCCGCCCCCTCATCCAGCAGTACGTCCATCACTCAGAGTAAGGAATCAGAAACAATCATCATCTGCTCAGTAATGGCGGCTTGTTTCACAGATGAGCCGTGTACAGCCGCCGTTCGTTCAAAGAGACAATTGTCCAACGCACAAAAGGAAGCTAAAGGTACGATTCCACCATTGCTACGTCCGTCTGACTTTCCCGTTCCTAGTTTAATCCTCTTTCACATCTATATGTGTAATAACTAACTAAAGATAAACAAATTATTTGATTGATTGATTGGTCTGTATGTTTGGCTGATTTAGCTACAACATGAAACCATTTCAAAGATTCAAGAAAGCTTCACATATTAAACTGTTTGTGTGTGTAGAGGGGATTATTGGAACAAGCAAAGACAAAATAATAAAAAAATAAATCTCCCTGCAAACAGCCATGAAGATTTAAAACATCCAAAGTGACTAAAAACATAAAACAACAGAAACAAAAGCAATGCTGCAAAAACAGCCAAAACAGTTGCTGTTGTTGGTCGTCAGTCAGTCACCGGGTTCTGTCTGGGTCCGTCTCTCTGCAGCCAGAACTTTCGGCCCCAGGAAGAGCTGCTGCTTAGGGGGAATGATGTTCATGCCAAAGGGCATGACCTGCCAGGAGTACGCAAACCAGACCTTCCAGAGGCTCAGACAAAATAATGAAGGGTGCAAGACGGCCTTCAGGCAGTGCTGCGAGTTCTTCCAGCAGCACCTGGACCAGAGCGACAGTCTGGTTCTGGGACGTCACGGTGAGTTTGGTCGGTTCTGGTCCGTTCCTTCTGGACCTGACTGTGATGCCTGACTTGGTGTTTCTCTCCTGAACTAGGAGCAAACTTCGATGAAGCGCCGTTGTTGGTGAGAAGCTACTTTCCAGAGAGCTGGCTGTGGGAGGTGCAGCGTGCAAGGTAGCACAAATCAAACGCACCTCAACGGATCAACGCTTGTTTGGCGTTTGAGAGGAACTCGACTCTCTTCAGTTCTGTTAATATTAATGAACCACGGTGCAAAGAATATTCTATTCTGTCAATTATTGCAGTCATATTAGTTTATTTTCATTCAATTATTTCAATAATTATACATTAGAGCCTCCATATTCTAGGGGCGCTGATGGCGGAGCTGCTGCTGCTCCTCCAGATTGAGAGGAGTTAGCTGAGGACTTTCATTTCGTCTCCTGGATGGATTGGACATATTCAATATGTCGTTTTCATCCTTATTACCCAAGGAGGAGTGTAGGGCTCCTGATGGACCTGGCAGCATCCCAGCATAAGAATCAGGAAGATGTGATTATTGGTTCTCACTTAGAAATGACTGGTGGATAATTCCCATGACTCCAGAGTCTCTCTGCCTGGGTGGAGGAACAACAAAGTAAAGGTGGTGGAATAGCAGAGCTTGTCAGCATCAGACTGAAGGAGGTGAGCCCTGTTTACCTCCTTCAGGTTGCTGAGCAGTAGTTTCCCAGTGTTAGCTGGTCCAATCACCACGTCTCTTTCTTTGCTCTGAAAAGGTTTCAGCTGTTTGTGTTTCTGAAATGCAGACAGCTTCTCTTGGCAAGGCGGCAGTTTCTGCACTGCACTTCTTTCAGATCCAGGAGTTTATCAGGGAAGCATCTCACAGATCTATGAGACTGAATGACTGAGCGTCTAACCAGGTTGTTAGCAGCACAGGAGCTCCACAGGGCTCTGGACTCTCACTGTTCATTTTCTCTCTCGACAAGTCTGACTTCTGTCATCTGCAGAAATACTCAGATTACTCTGCAGTTGTTGGGAGAATCAGAGATGGACAAGAGGCTGAGTACAGAGATCTGGTGGACTGCTGTGAGAAACCCCTCAGTTTTGCCCTACAACAGCCTGGACTGGACAGACGACACATTTGGGCAGTCTCTACTTCTTTGCAGCCAGATGTTGCCCAGCTGTTGTGGAGACTCTGTAGCTTCTGTTTAAAGCACCGATCATCATGATCATCAGCTGGAGCAGCTAATCCAGCTTTGGTGTTTGTCTCTTCAGGTCAGGTCAACTGTCCATCAGCAGGACTCTGCCGGACTCTCTGACCACCTGGGTGGTTAAAGCCATTGGCATGTCTCCAGAGGGTGGTGGGTTTCCTCTCCATCTGTTGATCACTTCAGACCGTCGCGGTCCCCTCAGGGGCCTGCAGGAATGAACCTAACCGCCGAGTCGTTCTGGTTCTGTCAGGGATGTGTGTGTCGGATCCTGTGAAGGTGTCGGTCAATCAGCCGCTCAGCGTGGACGTCCCGCTGCCCTACCAGGTGGTCCGAGGGGAACAGCTGGAGCTGCAGGGCTCCGTCTACAACCAACAGGACGACAACATCAAAGTCCGTTCAACCACACATCCCATAATAAACACTCAGATCATTACTGCTGGCTGAGTTTACAGCTGATTCTTCCGATGACCAGCAGGAGCTCACTTCCTGTGTTCCTCTACGCAGGAAGGGGAGGGGCTAACACACCTGGGAGCGCTCTAATTTCTGCTTCCTCTCTGTGTCTCAGTTCTGCGTGACGCTGACGGTCGGCCCGGCGCTCTGCCTGCTGAAGTCCCGGCCGACGCCCAGGCAGGAGGGGCATCACACCACGGTCTGCACCTGGAGCATCCTCGCTGCGGGCGAGGTGGGCAAAGTGACCTTCACCCTGCTGGGCCTGGAGCCTGGAGAGCACACCCTGACCTTCACCCTGATCACCCAGTCAGGGGCCAAAGACGTTGTGAAGAAGATGCTGCGTGTGGTGGTATGTGAACTATGACGGACTCTACTTGGAGCATACAAAGTTTGAACCTGTCTGCCTTGTCTTGTTCTGGACACCGTTAGTCCTTACCATGTCAGCAGTTACCAGTGGTCAGCTTGGCTAAACATTAGTTCTGCTTTGGTTGTTTGCAGCCTGAAGGAGTGAGACAGGAAGTGAACTCCGGGGGAAGACTGGATCCTCAGGGACTCTACGGTTTGTGGACTCCATCTTGGTTCACCTCGAATCCTCGTCATCGTCTCACCTGCACTGGTCTGGATTCCTGCTCCAGGTTCAGAGAAGCGGACTGTGGTGCTGAAGAACATCCTGCCAGAAAACGTGGTTCCCAACTCGGCCGTGGAGAGACAGCTGACCATAAACGGTGAGACGAGGAGCGGAGGCGCCGCGGCTGAACTTCTTCAGGTCTGCAGAAATGATCAGGATGGTTGTTCCTAACAGGCGAGCTTCCAGGCGAAGTCTTGTCAGTCATACTGGACCCCGAGGGCCTCAAGCGGCTCCTCAGCCTTCCTCCTGGGTCAGCAGTAGCAGAGGTCGATAGGCTCCTCCCACTCATCCAGGTGTACCAGTACCTGGAGACCAACAGCCTCTGGGACGTCCTGGGAGAAAACATAGAGAAGAACTCCGGCGCGCTGAGGCAGAAGATCAGAGACGGTGGGGCGCCGCCGCCAGGGGTCATTCTGGAGATGATGATGATGATGATGATGGGTGGTGTGTCTGCAGGTCAGGTCGGCCTCACGTCCTTCAGGAACGGAGACAGCAGCTACAGCATGTGGATGAACTCTGACCCCAGCACCCTGTGAGTGGACCAGAACCTCCTGCCGCTCCACAACACCAAACCGATCCGATTACTTCACTGCCTCATTATCCAGACTTTTCATTCAACACGATTCTTCATGATGATTTCTGCTTCAATCTGTCGGAGTCCAAACGATCCTCCTGATCTGCTCTGGTCTGATCCATTAAATAAAGCTTTAGCTTAGCTGTGCTGTAGCTTTAGCTTTAGCTTAGCTCTGCTGTAGCTTTAGCTTTAGCTTAGCTGTGCTGTAGCTTTAGCTTAGCTCTGCTGTAGCTTTAGCTTTAGCTTTAGCTTAGCTGTGCTGTAGCTTTAGCTTGAGCTTAGCTCCGCTGTAGCTTTAGCTTAGCTCTGCTGTAGCTTTAGCTTTAGCTTAACTCCGCTGTCGCTTTAGCTTAGCTCTGCTGTAGCTTTAGCTTAGATGTGCTGTAGCTTCAGCTTATCTCTGCTGTATCTTTAGCTGAGCTCCGCTGTAGCTTTAGCTTAGATTCGCTGTCGTTTTAGCTTAGCTGTACTGTAGCTTTAGCTTAGCTCCGCTGTAGCTTTAGCATAGTTCTGCTGTAGGTTTAGCTTAGCTCTGCTGTAGCTTTAGCTTAGCAATGCTGTAGGTTTAGCTTAGCTGTGCTGTAGCTTTAGCTTAGCTGTGCTGTAGCTTTAGCCTAGCTGCGCTCTAGCTTTAGCTTAGCTCTGCTGTTGGTTTAGCTTAGCTTTGATGTAGCTTTAGCTTAGCTGTGCTGTAGTTTAGCCTAGCTGCGCTGTAGCTTTAGCGTAGCTGTGCTGTAGCTTTAGCTTAGCTGTGCTGTAGCTTTAGCCTAGCTGTGCTGTAGCTTTAGTTTAGCTGTGCTGTAGCTTTAGTTTAGCTGTGCTGTAGCTTTAACCTAGCTGTGCTGTAGCTTTAGCCTAGCTGTGCTGTAGCTTTAGCGTAGCTGTGCTGTAGCTTTAGCGTAGCTGTGCTGTAGCTTTAGATTAGCTGTGCTGTAGCTTTAGTTTAGCTGTGCTGTAGCTTTAGCCTAGCTGTGCTGTAGCTTTAGTTTAGCTCCGCTGTAGCTTTAGTTTAGCTGTGCTGTAGCTTTAGCCTAGCTGTGCTGTAGCTTTAGCGTAGCTGTGCTGTAGCTTTAGATTAGCTGTGCTGTAGCTTTAGTTTAGCTGTGCTGTAGCTTTAGCCTAGCTGTGCTGTAGCTTTAGTTTAGCTGTGCTGTAGCTTTGACGGCCGCCTGATTCCCTCCTTCATGTGTGCAGTTTCTTCTTTGTTGCGCTGCTTTCTGCACATGTGTTAAGCGATACATTCCAGTACCGTCTCCATGGCGACGTCAGAACGTAAAAAAATGGAGGCCTACCGACAGTGGATTGACTCTATTTTTTAAAATCAATTTTGGGACATTTTAAATAGATTCTGAATTGTAATAAATGAGAATTGTGATTCTTATGTGAATCAATTTTTAGGCGCAGTCCTATAAAACTCTAGATTTTAATGTTTTATTTGTTGTTTTCTGTGTTTTTATCATACAGTGCTTTGGCCTGTGGTGTTGTTTTAAAGTGTTTTATGAATAAAGTTGTATCTGTGAGCTGATGACCTTCCGTCCTGCAGGGTCACCGCCGAGGTGGTCAGGACTCTGTCTTTGGCCGACCCGTTCGTCTCCGTGGACCATCAGTTGCTGTCAGACTCTGTCAGCTGGTTGATCCTCAAAACTCAGCAGCCTGACGGCTCCTTCACGGAGCGGGCTTCCTCCAAGAACAGCCGGGTCATGGTCAGTTGGGTCGGTCGGCCTCCTCTGGCGGTCAGCTCCTCTGTGACCGTGGTTCTGGTTTCCAGGTTGGCGGCGCTGATGAGGAACAGACGGTCTTCGTGACTTCCTTGGTGCTGGTGGCCTTACACCGAGCGACGAGCATCAGAGACCCCATCCTGCAGCTCCGGGTGAGAACTGGGTCGTCCTAAACAGATGAACATCAGGGTCAGAGGTCAAAGGTCAGCGTGGGAAGGCCTCTGGAAGAAGATGGATTAGTTTTGTCAGTAGAATCATGTCTGAGCAGTTTGGATACCAGCTTTCGGTTTCTGTAGCCGCTGCTCTGTGGGCTCCGGGGCCCGCAGCATCACGGAGCCTCCACCGGCTGCTCATCAGCTGAGTTCACAGGTCCAGTTAAAGTCTCAGTTGTTTGTGTTTGTGATGGTAGAACAGAAGAGGATTTCCCAAACACCCAGCATGCAGTCTGCATTTAATGGTTGCCATGGAAACTAGTGGCAGAAACTAAGTTAAAGTCTGTCAGTTTTTCAGTTGGTTGAAAGTTTAATTTGCTGCAGGATGATGACGGCAGACGTCTCGTCTTCGTCTTTCCCACGTTGAACTTTAGTAGAGAAATTCTTCCGTGTGTCGCGTTATTTTCTTCCCTGGAAACAAGAAGTCTGGTTGAACTCTGGTTGAACAAATCACCTGGTTTGTTCTCACCATGAACTGAAAAGAACTGAGTCGGTTTTCGCTGAATCTCCTATGAACGGATTCAGTTTTTATTTTCATTTTCCGGCTGTTTTTTTTGTTCTGATCCATGTTGATTCCTCTCCTTGTCGTTCCTCCTCTCAGTTCCATGACAACAGCAAGCGTTTAGCAGCAAACTACCTTTCCCAGCATGCCCTGAATGTGAGGAGCATGTACGTGCGTGCGGTGGCGACCTACGCTCTGACGCTGCAGGACCCCAGCAGCGCGGAGGCCATGATGCTGCTGACCAGCCTGGAGCAGCAGGCGCGGCAGAAAGGTTACCTGCAAATGATCGTTTCATATTTATTCAAAACCAAGATTTCCTCTTCATGTTTGAGGAATCTTTGGGTTTGTTGATTCCTTTGATATATATATATTTTTTTTTTTTTCTTCTGTTGTATTTGTGTTTTATTCTGTTGTTTGCGTTGCCATGGCTTTGAACCTCTGGTATGTCTGGGGTCTTTGAACCCCTAAACATACCAGAGGTGTCATGATGCTGCTTTCTGTGTTCAGGGAACCCGGTTGTGCTGCGGTACTGGCAGGAGCCCAGCGTGACGGCTGATTGGCTGAAGCCTGATAAATCCAGCGGTCAGACGGTGGAGATGACGGCGTACGTCCTGCTGACCGTCCTGCTCAAGGTGCAAACAGCTTCCACTTCATAAGGCTGATGAAACCATTCAATTTACATTTATAATATCACACAATCATTTCCTCTCTCTGCCTGCAGAGGGCGGTGTTTCTGCCGTTCCTCTCTCTGCCTGTAGAGGGCGGTGTTTCTGCGGTTCCTCTCTCCGCCTGTAGAGGGCGGTGTTTCTGCCGTTCCTCTCTCTGCCTGTAGAGGGCGGTGTTTCTGTGGTTCCTCTCTCCGCCTGTAGAGGGCGGGGTTGCCTCAGTAACTTGGTTTGTCTCTTAAAGGGGAGGATCCATTACGCCAACCCCGTGATTTCCTGGCTGACTCAGGATCAGCACTACGGAGAAGGTTTCTACTCCATCAAGGTAAACGTGTTCCACTCCACCAGCGGAGGGCGACATTGAGTTCTACACCCAGCTCAGCTTCCTTTCTTCTTCGGTGGTGGTGTGTGACATCAGGACATGGCTCTGACCCTGGAGGCCCTCACAGAGTACAGCAGGGTCGTTCCTAGAGCTGCACTCAACCAGGACATCAACATCCGCTATAGCAGGCAGGAAGTGCTGAGCCGAGTCCAGCTGAGCCGCAGCCGCCCGGTGGCCCCGCCCCTCCAGGTGAGGCTGAGCCCACCTGGAGGGGCGGGGCCACAGCCCCAACAGAACTACTCACTTCACCTCCTCTGTTTCTGTCAAAGATAACAAAGGATGATGACATCATCGTGAGCACCGGTTATGGGAGGGGCGTGTCCAGTGTGAAGGTGGGAGGAGCTTGTTGTGGTCACCTGACAGGTGAGACGTCCTCCCAGTAACAGTCTGTCTGTGTCTCCAGATGAAGACGGTTTACTACCAGACTACGGCGTCCACGCAGACCTCCTGTAACTTTGACCTGACCATCGAGCTGGTCGGACCCATCAGTACGTCCTCCCCAAGGCCCTCGCCCCCCATGCTGGATTTAAGGAAATTCTGTTTGATCTTTCCACCTCATGTTCTTGCTCTGCTCCTCAGATGAAACCGTGCAGCCTCCTCACCTGGTCGCCTGTGTGAAGTAAGAAGGTAAAACCTGACCCGGTCGGCCCGGATCCTCAGTGGTGGACGCTGTGACCTTTGTGTTCCAGGTACCGACCTCCACCCAACGAGGATTACACCGAGTCGCTTCTGACCGTCATGAAGATCCAGCTGCCCACAGGCATGGAGCCGTACCTGGAGGACCTGAGACAGGTAATCAGCCTGGCAGGTAAACGGCCTCCAGACGCTTTGACGTCTCTCAGTCCGGTTTTCATGGCTACCATGGAGACCGCCATCGTTAAAGTGTTCAATGACATCCACATAAATACAAATCATTGAAGAAGTGCTGGTTCTGGTTCTGTTGGACCTCAGCAGCCCTGAATAGGATTACCACTCCCGGAAAATACCGTTAAATGTGGCGTCCCGTATTGGACCGATACATAACTGTCCGATAGACAGGCCTCACACACATCAACACTAAATGTAACAATAATGCCATCCATCCATTTTCTGTTCACCTTTGTCCCTAATGGGGTCAGGAGGAGCTGCTGCCTCTCCAGCTACGTTCCGGGCGAGAGGCGGGGTCACCTGGACAGGTCGCCAGTCTGTCGCAGGGCAACACAGAGACATACAGGACAAACAACCATGCACACACACACTCACACCTAGGGAGAATTTAGAGAAACCAATTGACCTGACAGTCATGTTTTTGGACTGTGGGAGGAAGCCGGAGTACCCGGAGAGAACCCACGCATGCACAGGGAGAACATGCAGACTCCATGCAGAAAGACCCCAGCCGGGAATCGAACCCAGGACCTTCTTAACAATGTAACAATAATGACCAAAATAAAACAGGAAATATTAAGGTCAACTAAATTCTGGTGGCGGGAGCTAAAGGACCCCAGAACACTACGGTTGCCTAGAGACGGTTGCTACGCCGCTACTATCAACCCGCGTCTTACCCTAACCCCCACCCGATACTCCGCCGTCCTCAGAAACAAAGACTGGCAGAAATCCAGACGTGAGGAGGAAGACGCTCATTCCAGGCTGAACAATGTCAGTGAGGATGGACGATGTGTCCATCGATGGACACAAAAGTGTCCGTCGTGGCGCCGTGTGCTGCTGTATGATAGACAGAGTGGATCAGGAGAGGAACCACAGACCCGTCAGAACCTAAAGAACCAGACATCAGAGTCTCTTCATCCTCAATCATCTCCTGAGGCTCATATGGTACAGAACATTTGATCATTGATCAGTTTTTCATTGAGCTTTTAGTAAATTATTAATGCTTTGATTATTTGCTTGGATGTTGAGTTTGGATGATACTTTATTTAATATGTAGTAGCATTAGCCAAAATTATATGAATGCCCATTTAAAGAACAAATCATGCTAATAGATTAACAGTACATTCATATTTCCAACATTAGAAAAGTTTGTTAGGACTTTCTGTGTGTTTTATTCAGAAATATTTATATATTTTATGAATAATTGTTCATTGGTCATTTAATGTATTATTTCACTATTATTTTATTAACGTGGTTTACCAGTTTGGATAACCTGACTTCCTATCAATGAAGAAAAATCATGCTAACCAAAAATGAACCAGACCTGCAGCCCAGGGGCGGATCTAGACGGGGGCCAAGAGGGGAACAAAAGAAATTATGCTAAATGTTTTTTGTTAATACTCAGTGGTGATTTTTTTAACCTTCACAATTTTACTTTAACAATGAATTAAACATTATACTGCTGCACTTTTAGCTGCTGTGTTGAGATGGGATTAGGGCTGATTCCTGATGATTCCTCGATTATTAAAATTCCTCCAGGGAAATTTATCTGCCTCGAAGCTTCATTAAATTATATTTTATTATTCAATGCGCCGAGTTCCGGCCGGGTCGTTATTTGCGTTGCCCGGCGCTCTCACTCCCGCCTGAGTTGTTGATGAAAGCTAAGTGTTAGCAGCATAAGGTCCAGTTTTCAAGTTCGGCCTGGGAGGATTTTATTGATTCATGATAATGTCCGGGTTTGTGTCGTTGTTGGGGGACCAATAAGCATCTTTAAAATGACTGGCGCCATGCCTGGAGTACGGCAGCTTTTCTCCTCCCGGAGCTGCTGGTTCAGAGCGAACGGCGGGACCAACTTGCAGGTGTATTTATACAGGTGAGCGGATAGACTGAACACGGCGGGCGGCTGAGCAGGTGATGGTTACAGTGTAAGTGTAGCTTTACGGACGAACCGGAAAATGTATTTCATATCGTCCCGGTCGCCACTAACGGATGGCGAAGCTCATCGTGGCGTTACAGAAATGATGCGTTTCTGTGTGTGATGAACGAAGGAGCCAAATCCCGTCGCTAACATGAACATGCAGCTATAAATGTCTGGGCAAGGTCAGAGTTCAGGTATTAAACTCACTGAAGATGAATACAGAAACCAACAGCTGGAGCATAGACATTTTTATAAGTGTATTTGTGAGCCTGCCTCTTTATTCGCCAGCTATAAGGGACCAGACTTGTATCATCAGCACCTTAATTCAGACGACAATTTGCAATGCAAAATATTATGCTTAGCGAGTTTTTGCAATGGGCAATGCAGTACTTAATTAATTTAGAATTATTTTTATATTTATGAATGAAATTGTGGACAGCATTGGCTTTATTTATTTGAAGAGTATTTTGTAGTTGTTCAGTACAAAATGTTGTATATGTGCAAAATATTTTATAAATAATGGGTTAGTCTGATGCTTGTACTTTCTGCTGCTAGCACTAGGCTAACACGTTAGCTTTGGTTGTATTTACCCAGAATGCTCTGTGCTGTAGTCCACTTCCTGCGTTCGGAGCCGTCTCCGGTCCGCTTGGCGTTCACAAACTGAACCAGAGTTCTCTTCAACCGAACCCAGACCGAGGTTTGGAGGACCAGAGGTCAGAGGTCGATTAGCGTTCACACCTCACCAACCGAACCGGAGTTTCTAGTTTCTAACTTTAATGGAAGTGGACTAAATGCTCCCATAGAGAACTGGGATTTTTTTGTTTCAATAGGAAGCTTCTCATTGAAGAGGTCAGAGGTCACATGTGGGGTTCCCCAAGTTTCAGTCCTAGGACCTCTAATGCTCAAAATCCACATGCTCCCACAGGCTCAGGTTATAACAGGAAATAAGATTAGCTACCATAATTACGCAGGTGATACTGAGCTCTACATTATGATGCCACCAGGTGACCTTTGACCCCATCCAATCAGTGAACAGATGCTGAGAACAGATAAATGTGTGGATGAGCCAAAACTTTCTCCAGCTGAACAGAAACAAAATTGAAGTTATTATTTTTGGACCTAAAGAGGAGGAATCTAGATCAGTGGAGCCCAAAGTGGGTCCTTTGGCCCGGCATCCTGGATGTTCTAGTTCCCTCCCTGCTGGTATAACAACCATTTCAGCAGGTCAATGTTCTCCTAATGATCCATCATTGGATCCAGGTGCGTTAAACCAGGGAGAGACTAAAACACGCAGGATAAAACACCAGGACCCATGTTGGACAGCCCTGATCTAGAGTTATAGATCTACAGTATTAGGATCTAGAGTTATAGGTCTAGAGTCAGCTTCAGTTGTTCCAGCTATAAACCAGAGATCAGGCTGACCTCTGACCTGACCCTCCAGATCCACAGAAGGTGGCCTTCTAGTAGCTGCAGAAGGTTTCCAGGATCAGGACTAATGAAACTCATCCAGGCGTTTCTGTAGTGGCTTTGACTCCTGCAGCAGCGTCTTCTCTGGTTGTTAACAAAGAAAAAAAATGTATATATATTTATAAATCAACCATACACATTTAAACCCGCTAGCATCATAGCTCGCATTGTGTACAGTCTTTCTTTTTCCCAAGATGGCGGCGCACGCAGTTGCAGCGGCTCATTGCTCTCTCGGTCGGTGCTATGCTATGATTGGCTGCTTGTGTACGTGTTGATTTGTGTTCCGTCATGTCGGACAAACAAAATATACAGTCGGGACGATCTCCTGACGATCGGTGCCCGCTACGAACTAGATGTTACAGCTGATTTTCAACGCTTGTTCAATATTCCGGGGGACATAGCGAGGAGCCCCGGGGCGCCGTGGATTACCATCCCAGCAGGGAGGAAGCGTTGGCGGCGTAGAGAGAGAAGGCAGAAGCGGGGCTGCAGGGCCGGCCTGCTAGCTAGGCTACGGAGGCAACCACACAAACCACCAGCCTGTTTCTCTCCAACGCCAGATCCCTTGCAAACAAGATGGATGAACTGAGACTACAGGCTGCATCTCACAGCGCAGTGAAGAGCTGTATTCTTCTGATCACGGAAACCTGGCTGCATCCAGACGTAGCGGACTCTGCCATCGAGCTAGCAGGCTACACAGTACAGCGCCACGACAGAACGAAGGACTCCGGTAAGAGCAGAGGAGGAGGCTCTGTGTACCTGAACAACACCTGGTTACTAACACAGCGACTGTCATCAGCCATTGCTGCCCAGACCTGGAGTATGTGACTGTTAGATGCAGACCAATATACCTCCCCAGAGAGTTCACCGTAGTCATGGTAACCGCTGTTTACATCCCACCGGATGCTAATGCTAAAACAGCTATTGGACTTTTGCATGGCAGCATTAGCCATCTGCAGAGCATCTATCCAGATGCTGTGCACATCATAGCGGGGAACTTCAGCCATGCAGACTTGAAGACGGCGCTCCCCAAATTCCACCAGCATGTAAAGTGTGCTACAAGAGAGGCTAACACTCTGGACAAAGTCTACTCCAACATCAAGCTAGGCTACAGGGCTAGACCACTTCCTCACCTGGGTCAGTCGGATCACCTGTCCCTGCATTTAATTCCTGGTTATGCCCCCCTCAGGAAAACTGCTCCAACCATCACCAAAACCATCAAATCCTGGCCCCAGGATGCGACACAGCAGCTGCAGGACTGTTTCGACAGGACAAACTGGGATGTTTTTGAACATCAGGACCTGGAGGTTTTTACAGACAGTGTACTGTGCTACATCAAGAACTGTATTGACACTGTAGCTGTGGATAAACACATCCGGGTATTCCCAAACCAGAAGCCCTGGATGACTCAAGAGGTCCAGCGACTGCTAAAGACCAGGAATGCCGCCTTCAGGTCTGGGGACAGGACCGTCTACAGTACAGCCCGAGTTAACTTGAAGAGCGGCATCAGAATGGCTAAGTCTGACTACAGGAGGAGGATAGAGGGCTACCTTGACAGCAACAACAGCAGGCAGGTGTGGCAGGGAATCCAGCATCTCACCAACTACAGGACCAACCTCGCAGCTGTGGAAGGCGACGCCACGCTGACAGAGGAGCTGAACCTCTTCTTTGCCCGCTTTGAGGTGAAGCCAACAGAGGCAGCCACACTACACCAAGCGACCCACAACACCACACCCCTCGTTGTAGAGGAGCACAAGGTGAGGCGCACAGTGCGGGCTGTCAACCCAAGGAAGGCTGCTGGACCTGACGGCGTCCCTGGACGTGTCCTGAAAGACTGCGCCGATCAGCTGGCTGGAGTCTTCACCAGGATCTTCAACCAGTCCCTAGCCCTGTCTACAGTCCCATCCTGCCTGAAATCTTCCACCATAGTCCCCATACCCAAGAAACCTCACATCTCCTGCCTCAACGACTACCGGCCAGTGGCACTAACCCCTGTGGTGACGAAGTGTTTTGAAAAACTGATCCGGGGTCACATCACAGCACTTCTCCCTCCTGGCTTTGACCACCACCAGTTCGCCTACAGAGCCAACAGATCCACAGAGGACGCTGTGATCACGGCCCTCCATGCTGCTCTGTCACATCTGGAGCAGCAGGGGAGCTATGTGCAGATGCTCTTTGTAGACTACAGCTCTGCTTTTAATACCATCCTCCCTCACAGACTGGTGGACAAATTGGGGGACCTGGGCCTCCCTCACTCCACCTGCATGTGGATCCTGAGCTTCCTGACCAACCGACAGCAGAGAGTTAGGGTGGGAAAACATACATCCACTGCCCTCAGCCTTAGTACTGGCTCTCCACAGGGCTGTGTGCTGAGCCCCCTGCTCTATTGTCTGTACACATACGACTGCACCTCTGCCCACCACAGCAACACCATCATCAAGTTTGCTGATGACACCACAGTGGTGGGGCTCATCTCAGGAGGCAATGAGTCCGCCTACAGGGGAGAGGTGGAGCGGCTGTTGCAGTGGTGCAGGGAGAACAATCTGCTCCTCAACAACTCAAAGACAAAAGAACTCATAATAGATTACAGGAGGAATAAAACGGACATTACACCACTAACCATTGGGGGAAAATGTGTGGAGAGGGTAGCTGATTTCCGTTTCCTGGGGGTCCACATTGAACAGGGCCTCACATGGAACATGAACACCTTGGAGCTGATAAAAAAGGCCCAGCAAAGACTGAACTTCCTGAGGGTTCTCAGGAGGAACAGCATCAAGGAGAAGCTGCTGGTGTCCTTCTACAAGTGCTCCATAGAGAGCATACTGACCTACTGTATCTGCGTCTGGTATAACAGCAGCACTACGGCTCAAAGGAAAGCTCTCCAAAGGGTTGTGAATACAGCCCAAAAAATCATTGGCTGCCCTCTCCCCTCACTGGAGGACCTGCACAGCGACCGCTGTCTAAGAAAAGCACAACACATCACAAAGGACACTTCTCACCCCGGACCTTCTCTGTTCACACTGCTGCCTTCAGGCAGAAGATACAGAGCAACCAGAACCAGAACCAACCGTCTCAGAGACAGTTTCTACCCGACAGCAATAACAAAACTAAATGCAATCAAAAACAACCATTAATCATCATGAATGATGGATGTGAGAATGTGGCTGTTCTGATTTATTAGGTTTTTTTGGGGGGTTTTTTACCAGTTATTTGTTAATTCTTACATTGTGTGTGAATTGTGAGACAGTTATTTTTTGTTTTTAAGCATATGTCGTCAAGATGGCGCCGGCGCAGCTGGCTGCCTGCAGACGCAGCTCCCGCCGTGTGTGTTTGTCTGTGTATATTTGCTGTAACCGATTAATGATCCGTGCTTGAAGAACCCATGGATCATCAGTTGGGCTTTCCACAATGGCTGGATGTGGTTTTGTCGATGTTCTCCGCGTTCGTCTGCTACTTTTTATACTCTTAGTTACGGAGAACCTCGCCGAGCGGAGTAGCGGCATTGTTTGCTCGCGTGAATGGCTGATTGCGCTGTGTAAGCCTCTGCTGCTGCCCGGAGATGGGCCTGTGGTTCCGGAGGGGTTACGGAGGAGATGACGGGGCTGCAGGTCTGGAGTTAAACGGAGGTAGTAGAGGAGACGGCGCAGGCCAGCGATACCGGCGATTATTGTGGGGAACGTGAGGTCTTTGGTAAATTGGACAGACGAAATCATGGCGCTGGTTAGGACCCAGAAGGAGTACTGGGAGTGCAGTATCTCTGCTTCACGGAAACCTGGCTGCACTCGCTTATTCCAGACTGCAGCATGGAGGTTCCCTGGATTTTCCTTGGTGCGGGGGGACAGGGACTTTTCCAAGAGTCGGAAGAAGAGGGGCGACGGGATTGCACTTTATGTGAGTGAGAGGTGGTGTAATCCCGGCCATGTTAACGTGAAGGAACAGATTTGTAGCCCGGACATTGAACTTCTGGCTGTGGGAATGCGGCCGTGTTATTTACCGAGGGAGTTTACGTCCGCCATTTTGATTGCTGTTTACATTCCCCCCATCAGCTGATGCAGCGGTGGCCTGTGACGTCATCAGCTCTGACACAGCCAAACTCCAGACTCAACACCCGGATGTTGTTATTGTGTCTTGTCTATTGTCTTGTCTCTATGCTGTAACTGCGAAGTAATTTCCCTGCAGGGATGAATAAAGTACTTCTATTCTATTCTATTCTATTCCATTCTATTCTATATGCACTGACTGATGGCACCTTTTAAATTTCGTTGTTCTTGTGACAATGACAATAAAAATTTATCTATCTATCTATTTTAAGGTTTACCTTAAATCTCATTCTGTGTTTTTTTTTATCTAATCTTTTGGTTTTATGAATTTCTGAGGAGATTCTGAACTTTTCTTCCTGCTGGTCTTCAGTTCACAGACGGAGAGTACCCGTCTATCTCCCACTATCAGCTCCAGGGAGACACCGTCATCATCCAGATGGACTCTGTGAGTACCTAACCCTCAGCTCTGGACTTTGACTAGGCTATATCAGCACCTCGCTTCTACTGGTTCAAGGTTGTGACCTTTAATCTTCCAACTGAGGCCTTTAGAGTCAGAGATGGAGCTCCTCGTCTCTCTGAGCTTCATGCTCTGACCTCTGACCCTGAGCTGAATCTTCCGGAACATTGAAACGGTTTCCTCTCTGGAATAATCCAATTTTACCTTTTCCTGTTATCTTAATTTTGTTATTTTATTTTATTTTAATTTTCTTCTATTTGCTTTTTAGTATTTAATATTTTTAACTTATTAATTTTAATTTTTAATTATTTTAAGTTCTTATTAGTTTTTATCGTCTTGGGAATAATCTTATTCTCTCTAGAATGACAGACTTCAGGTAGATGACCGTTGACCTTTCCCAGGAGCAGTTGCTTCTTTCAGGTCATCACTGATGTTTTTCCATCTTGGCATTGTGCTAACCTACACCTGATGATGATGATGATGATGATGATGATAAGAAACCTTCAACAGTATTTGTGTTATTTCCCATCTTTTGGCCCTCAGGTTCCCTCTGAGGGCTTCCTGTGTGTGGGGTTTCGGGTCAGAACCAGGTTTATGGTGATTGGTGCTGCTGAGTCCCTGATGACTGTCACAGAACCTCAGGACAAAGGTGAGCCTGCAGTGAATGCTTCTCGATGTGAAGGAGCAGCGGCTCTACTCTGAGTCCCTCCTGGATGACTGAGCTTCTCTCTAAGGGAGAGCCCAGCCACCCTACTGAGAAAACCCATTTCGGCTGCTTGTATCCGTGATCTGGTTCTTTCGGTCATGACTCAAAGCTCATGACAATAGATGAGGGTGGGAACGTAGATCAACCGGTAAATCGAGAGTTTCGCTTTTTGGCTCAGCTCTCTCTTCACCACGACGGACCGGTACAGCGCCCGCTTGACGGCAGACGCTGCGCCAATCCGCCTGTCGATCTCCCGCTCCCTTCTTCCCTCATTCGTGAACAAGATCCCGAGATACTTGAACTCCGCAGAAAGCAGAGGTGCTATCCTAAGGCCAATAAATCGGATCCCCTCAACACTTCAGCTGCGCCTAGAAATTCTGTCCATAAAAGTAATGACCAGAATTGGTGACAAAGGGCAGCCCTGACGGAGTCCAACTCTCACCGGGAAACGAGCCGAGGGACACGGTCGAACGCCTTCTCCAAGTCCACAAAACACATGTAGACTGGTTGGGCGAACTCCCAGAACCCTCCAGGACCCTGCCGAGGGTGTAGAGCTGGTCCAGTGTTCCACGACCAGAACCAGAACCGCACTGCTCGTCCTGAATCCGAGGTTCGACTATCCGACGGACCCTCCTCTCCAGGACCCCTGAATAGACCTTGCCAGGGAGGCTTAAGAGTGTGACCCCTCTATAATTGGAGCACACCCTCCGGTCCCCCTTTTTGAACAGGGGGACCACCACCCCAGTCTGCCAATCCAGGGGAACTGCCCCCGATGTCCATGCGATATTGCAGAGTCTAGTCAGCCAACACAACCCTACAACATCCAGAGCCTTAAGGAACTCCGGGCGGATCTCATCCACCCCCTGGGCCCTGCCACCGAGGAGCTTTTTAACCACCCCGGCGACCTCGTCCCCAGAGATTGGAGAGCCCGACCCAAAGTCCCCAGGCTCCGCTTCCTCAGTGGAAGGCATGTTGGTGGGATTGAGGAGGTCTTCGAAGTACTCTGCCCACCGGCCCACAACGTCCCGAGTAGAGGTCAGCAGCACACCATCCCCACTATAAACAGTGTTGGTGCTGTACTGCCCGAGTTTATGTCTCAGCGACCACCCGAGCCGCATGCCGCTTCGCCTGCCGGTACCCATCAGCTGCTTCCAGAGTCCCACAGGCCAAAAAGGCCCGGTAGGACTCCTTCTTCAGCCTGACGGCATCCCTCACCGAAGGTGTCCACCAAAGGGTTCGAGGGTTGCCGCCGCGACAGGCACCGACAACCTTGCGGCCACAGCTCCGATCAGCCGCCTCGACAATGGAGGCACAGAACACGGTCCACTCAGACTCCATGTCCCCCACCTCCCCCAGGACATGTTCGAAGTTTTGCCGGAGATGGGAGTTAAAGCTCCGTCTCACAGGGGATTCCGCCAGACATTCCCAGCAGACCCTCACAAGCAAGTTTGGGCCGCCAGGTCTGACCGGCTTCCTCCCCCACCACCGGAGCCAACTCACCACCAGGTAGTGGTCAGTGGACAGCTCCGCACCTCTCTTCACCCGAGTGTCCAAGACATACGGCCGCAGATCCAATGAAACAATGACAAAGTCGATCATCGAACTGCGGCCTAGGGTGTCCTGGTGCCAAGTACACATATGGACACCCTTATGCTTGAACCTGGTGTTCGTTATGGACAATCCATGACGAGCACAGAAGTCCAACAACAGAACACCGCTCGAGTTCAGGTCGGGTGGGCCGTTCCTCCCAACCAGGACCCTCCAGGTCTCACTGTCGTTGCCCACGTGAGCGTTGAAGTCCCCCAGCAGAACAAGGGAGTCCCCCGGAGGAGCACTCTTCAGTACCCCCTCTAAGGACTCCAAAAAGGGTGGGTAATCTGAACTGTCGTTCGGCCCGTAAGCACAAACGACAGTCAGCACTCGGCCCCCCACCCGTAGGCGGAGGGAGGCTATCCTCTCTCGTTCACCGGGGTAAACCTCAACGTACAGGCGCCGAGATGGGGAGCAACAAGTATGCCCACTCCTGCCCGACGTCTCTCACCCTGGGCAACTCCAGAGTGGAAGTATGTCCAGCCCCTCTCAAGGAGGCTGGTTCCAGAACCAGAGGTGACTGTTAGAATAATTATCTAAGTTCATTTACTTGTGAGTTTATTTGAAAGGTTATGTTTTCATATTATTATTTTGTGTGTTGTTTACTTGACTCCTTTTTGTCTGTGAAACACCATTAACCATTTTAGGATGTTTGCCTGGAGGCTAGAGACGTTTACACATTCCTGTGGTATCAGCTTTCTGTGGGGCTGATTGGTTGCGGTCAGCCCCATGCCCTTGTAAGGGCATGTCCACAGAAGGTTCCAGAACACCCTGTAGAAAAAGGTCATTGGTCAAATTCTTTGTGTGACTATGTGAAAAAGCCCAACCTCCTTCCTTGTATTTTCTAATAAAGCCAAATGCGGACAAAGATCGGGCAAAGTTGATCCCAGACAGTGTTTGACAGCGGCTTTCCGCGTCTGGGCTCAAATTCTCCTCTTCTGCAGAAAAGAAAAGTAATTGTGTTTCTGGTTGAATCTTTGCAAGTTAGGAATTAAAATAAACTTATCAGTGACATTCCACGTCCCAAGAGCCAGCTTCTGCAACCAAGGGTCAGACCGGCAGGGCCCCCTCCCTGGGCCGCCACCCATCACACAATGCACCCGACCCCTTTGGCCCTTCTCACAGGTGGTGGGCCCATGGGAGCGGGAACCCATGTCTCTGGCCGGGCTCCATGGGTAAAAGCCCGGCCACCAGGCGCTCACCATCGTGCCCCTCCTCCAGGCCTGGCTCCAGAGTGGGGCCCCGGTGACTCGTGTCCGGGCGAGGTCCAGTGTTGTTTCTCATCATTGGGGTCTTCAGGCTGCACTTTGTCTGGTCCCTCACCTAGGACCTGTCTGCCTTGGGGGACCCTACCAGGCGCAGAAAGCCCCAGACAGCATAGCTCCTGGGATCATTGGGGCCCTCAAACCCCGCCACCACGATAAGGTGACAACTGTCAGATCTATAACCTCACATTCTCGCTGGACAAAAATAAAAACACAAGGAGACAGTTAAATTTCTTACAATTGAACGGAGAACTCTGCCCAGGGACATCACCTTATCTCTGTCTCCAGACCAGTTCTAACGTGCTCCTTTGCAATTGCATATTTATTGAGTCGTGGTTTAAGTTACAAATCTTTTGCATGGAAGGTGCGGAAAACAGAAAACACAGCTGACAACACAGTCAGTCACAAGTCACTACTTAAACAATGGTGCCATTCTGCACCAGTTCCCGAGATTCTCTGGGTCATAAAACTTTGACCCTTAGTCTTTGGTGTTCTCTCCTGCTAGGTGTCTGCTCCAAACATCTTACACATAACACACATGTTCTGAGAGCAAACCTAGATTCTCACAGTCCTTCAAGTCTCCTAATCTTTAATATTTATATTTATATTTATCTAAAAACCTAACAACAGCCCAAGGAGATGCTGGGACATGTAGCATTATATTTGGACCTGAACTGTCTTCTTGTCAGTCAGTAACTGAATGTTAAAGTTTTGCTCAAATTTTTCAGATTAAACTGGATTATTCTGATCTGAGCACCGCTAACTAAAAAGCTGGCTGCGCTAATGCTAAAGCTCTAACTGTTAACATTACATGGGATTTATTTGTGGCTAATGCCAAAATGCTAAATTCACCCATGTTGCCGTCTATGTGTTGATGACGAGCTTCAGGAAGTGATTCTTTGGATCACATCTTTAACTCCCGCTCTCAGTTTTATAGTTGTTTAGTTTTGCTAACTCTGTTGCTGATTTAGCCTGATTAGCTTCTTAACAGTAAGTATCCAAATCTTCAATAAAAATGTAAAACTTTATTCAATGGAAAGTTTACAAAGCAGCCAAGTAAATTAGCGCTTCATAATTTATACAGAAAATTAATTTAGGAGAATCTAAGTGCTCTGAAGGTTACCTGTTAGCAAAGCGCTAAACAGTAGATTGGCTCCGCTGTTAGCGCATTAGCTCAACATTAGTTGAATAACAGCAATCAGAAATAGCCAGCATATGCTAGTAGGTGTTAGCTGGAAAATTGACAGATATGTTAGATTTTATTCTGTTTTCAGGTTTTTTAAATTATTCAGTGTGTATTATTTTAATACCGGAGGTTCTATTATGAGATCCATTTGATTTAATAATTCAACCCACCATAAGTCTCCATACGTCGGCTGTATCCGGGTAGTAGCTAGCAGTTAGCAATGTTAGCTTAAGGTCTGCTACATCTTTGGGTCCTACTGTTCTCCCAGAGCGAACCTGCTTCAAACCCACTCAGGCCGTTAATATTTGGCCCTACCTGAGAACGGTCCCGGTTCCCAGGTTTCCAACCCATTTTAATGTTTTCATTGAGCAAATCTCATAAAATCTTTTTTCTCTGTTTCCATGTTGAAGAGAATCTGCTGCTAACCTGCAACGTTTCTGTTTTCAGGCAGCCTGTGCACCAAGCAGTTCTCCAGCCAGCAGCAGAAGCTGCAGCGCCTCTGTGTGGGCGAACAGTGCCAGTGCATGGCAGGTGAGGCGGGTTTCTGCTCTGATTGGCTGGCTCCAGCTGCAGCTGACCTTATTAAGCTGAGTGCTGTGTGACCTTGTAGCGGCGTGTGCAACCTATAAAGGGAGCGTGGACTTCAACCTGACTGCAGCCAAACGCATCGAGGAGATCTGCCAGCCGCACATCAAATACGGTGAGAGGCTGGAAGCTGATTGGCTGCTTTTAGCTGCAGCGTTGTTAATAACAGATGGAGGTTCTCGGATCGGATTGTTATCGGAGGTTAAAGATGACATGATCTGGTCACACCAGCAGCTCTAAACTCACCTGGATGGTTTATAAAGTTAACGGAATTGTGAGACAATAATAATCTAATATGATTTAATTATTATGTTGGAAAAATCCCAACATGCCCCCTAGAGGCTCCTGCATCTGGTCCTCAGCTCTCTCTCTCAGTGGCCCCGCCCTCCTCACAGCAGAACTTTGGTCTGATTGGCCACAAAGCTGCCATGCAGCCAATCACATGTGAGGATTTGGGATCATACCATAATGTGAAAACAAATGGGGGGCTGACCAACAGCCAGGTGAGGAGACCCAGAAATATAACTGATGATTAGTTTAAAGAAGTTATTTATAATAATAATAAATTATTAGGGCTACACAGTGGCGCAGTTGGTAGCACTGTTGCCTTGCAGCAAGAAGGTCCTGGGTTCGATTCCCGGCCGGGGTCTTTCTGCATGGAGTTTGCATGTTCTCCCTGTGCATGCGTGGGTTCTCTCCGGGTACTCCGGCTTCCTCCCACAGTCCAAAAACATGACTGTCAGGTCAATTGGTTTCTCTAAATTCTCCCTAGAGTGTGTGTGTGCATGGTTGTTTGTCCTGTATGTCTCTGTGTTGCCCTGCGACAGACTGGCGACCTGTCCAGGGTGTACCCCGCCTCTCGCCTGGAACGTAGCTGGAGATGGGCACCAGCAACCCTCCCGACCCCATTAGGGACAAGGGTGAACAGAAAATGGATGGATGGATGGATAAATTATTATGGGTGTGTTTGGTAGATTTGAGGTGTTTCAATTTGTTTTTGTTTTAAAATTAAAAGTTTGCTTGAAATATTACAGAAAAGTAATAATATCTGGATTAATGAAAGAACAAATACATTAAATTAGGGAAATATGAGGCTTCTCATAAAAACACTGAATGCAAAAGGATTTATTAATGTTCAAACGTTCATATTTACCAAGTTAAGCTAAAGTTTGAGGCTGCAGATAACAAAGTAATATCCATTTTGGAGCTGAACGAACCGGCCTTCCCGTCTCCACTGGATCAGATCTTTCACTGATTATTGATCTGGTGATTCTAACAGCTAACTGCTAGCAGGTATGCTGCTGGCGCTAGCTACATAAATCACTTTATTACACCTTACTACACTTCCTCTTCCTCCACTGATTCCACTGACTGTCATTTTATAAACTTTGACTTTTACCTCAGTGTGTGAAAAATAAATGTATATTTCATGAAAACATGTTTCTCTCTGTGTTTCTGTAAGAACCAGTTGTTGGTTGTTGTTGTGAGGAATACCAGCTCCAGATCAGACCATTGTTCCCAGTTCGTGTTAAATGGTTGGAACCTGATTGGTCTGTCTGCTTCCTCTGTAGCCTTCAATGTGACGGTGAAATCCTCGGCAGCAGAGGGAGATTTTATGACCTACACAGCCACCGTAGTTCAGGTCCTCAAGAAGTCTGAAGGTGAGACTCTGCTTGTTACCATGGAAACGCGGTAGCAACCATGGATGCCGCTGCATGGTCTTTCACCCAGTCACTAACATCAATATGGAGGAAGAATGACTGAAGTTTAGTTTTTTTATTCACTTTTTTCTCTTGTAACGCTTCATGAGGAGCTAAGTGGAGCTAGCATGGAACGTAGCGCAGAGTCAGAGAGGAAATGACCCAGCAGACGGTGTTCTGGTTCTGTGACTGAGATGATCTGGTCTGGCTATGTTGGTCCAGTAGAACCGGGTCCTTCCTGACTTTACTCTGACTCTGGTTCTGGTTCTGGTCCCAGCGCTGGAAGCGGCCGGTCCGGGCAGCGACCTGGACCTGGTGAAGAAGGTGACCTGCAGCAGCGTGGATCTGCAGAACAACCAGCAGTACCTGGTGCTGGGCTCGAGGGGGTCAGAGGTCACGCAGGGTGGCGGCTCCAGGTGGGTGGTTCTGCCCAGGTTCTGCTCAGCTTGGTTAGGGTCTCACCTGTGATGTTTCTGGACCTGCAGGTACCGGCTGCCTCTGGACTCGGAGGCTCTGGTGGAGCTGTGGCCCGCAGCTTGTAGTTCTCCAGAGTGTCAGGACTACAACTCCCAGCTGGGGAGCTACGCTTTGGGCCTGCAGCTGTTAGGCTGCCCCTGACCTGTGGACCGGGTCACTTCTGGACCCGGTTTAAAGGTGAATGGGTCCGAGGCAGAACTCTGCATTTATTAAACATTCATTATTAATACAGATGTATTTTTTCTAGTGTTGGAAAATTAATAAATTTATTAAACAAAAAAGTGTTTTTATTCTGCTGTCATTGCTGCTAAAAGATGGCGGAGAATGAAATTAATCTGGATTATCATCAGAAGTTTTGAAGGGGTCAAAGGTCACCTGGAGGCTCAGGTTCTGCAGCAGCTCAGAGTTTATTCTGAGATTCATCCGGTTCCTGACTGAAAACATAGAACAGCAGCAACATGTGGGGGAGGGGAGGGTAGCAGATCAAGAGGTCTCTGGTTCAACTCCAGATGCTTCCTGATTTCTGGTTAGGAAAAGAAAACAGAAGAGAAGAAACCTACATGGTTGTAAACGAGTTAAATCTGGAGTAAAAATCTATGGAAACCTGTTCATATTCATATTCCTTTATTTAACCAGGTAAACCCCGTTCAGATCTAGATCTCATTTTCAAGAGGGACCTGGGCAAAAACATCTGCAATACATAGCAACCTGGCTACAAGATAAAAACAATTAATACATATGCACAAGTATAAAACAATAAAAACAATTTAAAAACAATGACACTGTTTCATAGAATCTTGTTGTCCATCTTTAAGAACTGATCGAAATAAGTCCAGTCAAATCATTTCCAACATCTTAAGTTCAGACTGCAGCTGATTCCAGGCTGTGGGGTAAAAACACTGAATGCCTGTTTCACTGTTTCAGTTCGAAACGTGGAACATGCAGAACAATAATGTTATTGGAGCGAAGAGAACCGACAGTTCTATGTAGGAGAGTGGATAAATATGCTGGGGTTGGACCGAGTAAAGATTTATACATCAGGATCATTCAATGATTGTTTCTCCGTTCACTTAAAGGAGCCAATCAGCTTTTGCGTACAAATCACAATGATGTGTCAGACGTCTGCTACCGGTTATAAACCTTAAAGAGCAATGATACACAGTATTTAATGATTGAAGACATTTGGTCGAAGCATTCATATATAAAACATCTCCATAATCCAAAATTGGCAGGAATGTTGCTGCTACCAATTTTCTTCTAGCTTTGAGTGTAAAACAAGATCCATTTCGATAATAAAACCCAATTTTCATTTTCAATGTCCCTAGTAGATTTGCTATGTGATTTTTAAAAGAGAGTTCATTATCTAGAATAAAACCAAGATATTTATAATTACTGACAAACTCGATTTGTGCTCCAGCAGCAGTGGTCAGCAATAGGGAGGTTTCTGGTAGTTTTCTAGCATGTGAGAAAATCATTGCTTTTGTCTTGTCCACATTCAAAACCAACTTCAGAGTTTGTAAACGTGTTTGAACTACATTAAAAGCAGACTGCAAATACTGTATTGCCTGCGATAGTGATGCAGAATAGCAGTATATTATTAAATCGTCAGTATAAAAATTGTAAAAAGCATTTGACAGATTGTCACACAAGTTATTTATATCAATAGAGAATAAAAGCGGACCCAGAACTGAGCCTTGAGGTACGCCATTTAAAATAGTGAGAATAGAAGAAGTGACACCAGAGAATTAAACTCTCTGGGTTCTGTTTGACAGATAATCAGCTGCCCACATGGTAGCTTGATGCTAGAGCCCAATCCTGTGTAGAATTTCAATTAAAAGCTTGTGATTTACTGCGTCAAATGATAAATCAATAAATAAAGCAACACAATGTTTTTTGTTATCAAGAGCCTGGATAAGATCATTACAAACCTTTAACGTGGCAGTAACAGTGCTATGTTTTTTTCTAAAACCAGACTGTACATTTTGTAAAACACAATTAGAATCTAAAAAATTCTTCAATTGATTTGCAACTAATTTTTCAAAAATTTTGCTACGATACATAGTTTAGAGATTGGTCTGTAATTGTTTGCCTGTGATGATTGTTGGGAAGCTGGAGTTTTGGTTTCTGTGGGGCTGCTTTTCTTGTCTCTAGTTATCCACTAGATGGCGCCAGGAGGCTGTGTTGTCCAGAGGGCGGTCTCAGGTGTTCAGCCGTCACACCTGCAGCCTATCAGTCATCAGCCAGTGTTTAAGAGAATCCTGTCACCAGTCCTTCGATGCCTGAGTGTTGCCGTTCATGGTACTCTGTGCCCCTCAGTGTGTGCTCTCGCTGAGTTTTCTAAGTGTTTTACTCAAGCCTCCCTTGTGTTTTCCTTGCAGGTTCCCAACAGCTGTTACCTTTGTGCCTTATGAGTTTTATCGTTTCACCTCCAAGATTCTTCATAAAGAAACCCCTGGTTCATAAATCCCTACGATTGGTTCTTCTGGCTGTTCAAGTCTGTGCTACAACCTGTCCGCCCTCCAATGAAGTACAACTAACAAACCCTCATCTCCGCCCATTCTCTCTGGATCTCCTGGTTCAGTTCCAACCCCACCTGGACCCGGCACTCACCCTAGAAACCAAGTTCCAGCACCAGCAGAATACCTCCCCCTGGTGGATCAGTTCCATTTCACTAGTAAGGTCTCCTAATTATTCTCTTTTTCACCTTCAGTGCTACTTACTCACCTCTCATCTACTCCATCCTCAGAATCCAGATCTCCAGCCGTCTCATACCCCGGGCAAAGAAGATACATTTAAACTCTTTTTACAATAAACTTTATTTAACTGACATTCTCTGTATCCTGAAGTGTATTCTGCATGTGGGTCAAAAGATTAGCCTCAAATTATGACAATGATTCCCCACCTTTGAATAGAAGCAAAACAAATGCTGATTTCCATACACTAGGGATTTTATTAGAGATTAGACTTAGATTAAAAATATGAGATAATGGCTCTGCTATAAACTCTGCAGCCAACTTTAGAAAAAAAGGATCCAGATGATCTGGCCCCGCTGATTTTCTGGTGTCTATGTTTTTCAGTTCTCTGAAAACCTCAGCTGTACAAATAGGGGAAAGTTAAAAATGGTGGAGTTACACTCATTATTCAAAAACAGTTAATTAGTATTGTTGTTGCGCCACCCCCCCCTCCTTTCTGTCTCTACTCTCTCACTCTCGCACTTCCTCTTCTGAGAGGGGAGATGTGCTACCAGCTCTCCGTCTAACGGGTCCGTTGAGTTTCCTAAATCTGCTGGGATTTACCCTGTCCAGAACTGAAGTAAACTCTGTTTAAGCTGGTTTCGAGAAACGATTCGCCTGGTTATCTGACGGCCTACATCCAGGTGTCCCACCCTTCTTCCCCCTGTGAATTAGCCAGACTGAGCAGCCTACAGCCAACTAGTTTCACAGAGCACACCTGTTAACGGTCGCTCGTTCTCTATTTTGCAACTTGCATTTGTTATTGAACCAGGTAGGTTTTAGTGACTCGGTCGAGTCCCAAGGATGTTGTTTTACATATGGGCTACCAGCAACCTAAAAACATTTTCCACTTTTTCCTCTCCAGAATCAAACATCACAGCTATTTTACAACCATCAAAGAACTTTAAGGTGACTCATTAAATGAATGTCCACAACATCTTTTAGATTTTCTTTATGCTAAATATTTTATTAGTAAGGCATTTTTGCAAGGGTCAGTACAGCTTAATTCAGTAGCAGAAATAATCAAATAAGTAAAATCAATCATCTAGTCTATCTTTCCCTACTGCTGACACTGAGAACTAAAAAAGGGAACCTTTGAGAGAGACGGACGGAGTTTGGCGCCTCGAACCCCAGACCTGGCACGACGACGAAGAAGGTGTGGCAGCAGGAGGAGGAAGTTGATCGACGAAGGCAGGGATCTCTGTAGGTCCGATGAACTTCTTCTCCGCATGGATGGTGAGGTCACACAGGACTTGGTGCTGGCAGGAAAAACGGCACCAGTTCTTCTTCCTTGTCTTTGTCTTCATCTTTGTCTTTGGGGTCAGAACCCAGCCGATGAGAGAAGTGCGATTCGAAGCCACAGATTGTGGGCCAGACGGGTTGGTCTCCATGTGCAGGACAGTCTCCGGCTCCGTGGCCCCGGCTCTTCTTCAGCTGCAGAGTTCTTTGTCCATCTCTTGGCTCGAAGCTGCCCGGAGGATCCAACAAAAGGTTCCTCTTTTGCACCCACCTTTTATAGGGTTTATCCACCTTTTGGTGCGTTAGCATTGGCTAGCCTTGTTGCTGTTCTTGTTTCATTGGCTGTCTGCTTAGACAGATGATCTCATATCCATCACTGTCTTACAGACATTTCCTGATGTCTGTGCTAATGTCTCAGGGTTGCTCAACCTCCTGTGTCCCTTGCCTGCACGACCTTTCACCTACTCTCTACCTCCAACATATCAGTGATGTTTAATTGCAGTTACACCTTTTTACACCATTTCAAGTTCAATGTCAAAATCACATTTATATCACATTTATTTTCTTTAGCTTCTCTGATTTAGCATTCATTTATAATTTTATAACCATAACTTATTAATTATACTTATTATAATCTTAATGTGAGTTATTACAGATGTTTTCTGAAAAGAAACCAAGAATAATCCATGATTCTAATTATTTAATACCAAAGTTACAGTTACTTGTTTTTCTTGTAGTTCCCACAAATATAAGTGTAAGTATTATTACAAGTAAACCAATATTAATATAAGTATTTTACTTTGAATCTTATCAAATTACTCAAAATGTTTAGATTTAATTTTTTAAAACTTTCATGCTTTAAAATAGTCTCAACTATTTTTATAAATCTGCAGGCTGGAAACTTCCTCTTTTTCCAGGAAACCTGCTTTTCTTGTTTAATGACTCTCTCTGACTGACTATGATTTCTTATGATTAGATAGAAAAAAGTAGAATTAAAGCAAAGTTTGCATGAGACAAAAACAACACACACAACCAGATTTATTTTATTGACACTTAAGTCTACTGTTGGGCCTTGATGTCACTTGAGTGATTCATTTTAAAGATAACTTTATTTATTATTACTGTTAAACTAAAATCTCCAGCATGGGGAAGTGGGATGAGCTCGGATTTTCTTGACAGTATTTACATTTTGGGTAAATGAATTTAAATCATCAAATAGAGATCCTACAGAAATAAAATGCTCATTAAAATAATTTACAATTTCTAATTTATCAGACACCATTTTACTTTTTTTCCAAACAAAATTTGGAAAGTCCCTCAGTGGCTCAGTAGCTGATTTAACTGATTTCCAAAATTTCTTTGGATCATTTAAATTTTTTGTCATTTCAGCAAGGAAATAGTCTGACTTTGCTTTCTTGATTAATGAGGTACATTTATTCCTCAATTTCCTAAACCAAAGCCAGCTCTCCTCAGCATTGTTTTTTCTTGCCCAGGCTGCATCTCTATGTTTAAGCAGAGTCCCAATAGCTGGTGAAAACCAAGGATTATTTCTCCCCTTCACCCTAATTTTACGTTTAGGAGCATGTTTATTTATTAGTCTTGAAAACTCTTCATAAAAATACTGCCAGGCAAGGTTTACATTATCAAAAAGAGAAACCCTATTCCAGTTGAAAAGTAGCAAATCATGAACAAAAGCTTGTTCATTTAAGTGTTTTAGATCTCTTTTGAACAAGATACGTGGCTTGGGCTTTAGTAACTTAAGATTTCTAACTACTGCACAATGATCACTAAGGTCATTTGCAAAAACTCCTATCCCCGTATATTTATGCGGAGCGTTTGTCATAATGAAGTCTAGGAGAGATGATTTTAGAGGACATTTGTTATTAGGTCAGGTGGGGTAGTTAATTAACTGGGTGATATTTAAAGAATCACAGATAGTTTTTAAGCTATCTGAAGATGCTGTCAACCAATCTAGATTTAGATCTCCTAATAAAACAAATTCATTGTTATTTAGGTCAGCTAAATATTTGTACATATTAGGAAGTGCATCACAGCCTGCAGAAGGTGGTCGATAACACCCTATAACTGTGATATTCTGAGCCTTAGTGAATTCAGTTTTCAAGGCTAGAAACTCAAATTGTTTTGGAATGGATAGAGAAAATAGCAGTGTGACATGAAAATTGTTTTTTACATAGATGGCAACACCGCCACCTTTCTTGAGGCGATCACAACGAAAAACATCGTAACCTTCTAAGGAAATATCTTTATTTGTCATGGATTTATTTAACCATGTTTCCGTCAAAACTAAAATATCCGTATTGGTTGTTTCAATCCAGATTTTAAACAGGTCTATCTTAGGCAATAGACTGCAAGAGTTAATATGTAATATACCAAGCCCTGATCTGGTTTTGAATTCTGCTGGTGTATCAAAGGTATTGAAAACTGGACCTGGATTCGGTTGCACATTACCTGATAGTAAGAGTAAAAGGAGAATAAGTCTTTTCCATTGACCATTTACATTTGATACCAAGTCATTACTCCTGTTCTGAGTAAGATGTATAAGAGAAGATTCATTTAACATAAAACAGTTTCTTAAGACAGACAAGCACATTAGATGAACTAGGTTATCTGTTGGCATTTGATTAAAGTAGTACCAGTGAGTAATAAAATCTGAAGGAGTCCAAATTGTCTGATCGAGGGTCAAGGACCAGGAATAATTCTTGAAGGAGTGGGCTGAGTTATTATACAAGTCCACAGAAGACTTTGGCGCATTTTCAAAGGTGTAAACACCTGAGAACAATATCAGAAAGAGTCTCATTATTATACTTATCTGACCAAATGTCATGTCCTGCCTTCACTTCTTCTTAGAGTTCAGGAAATTTTACAATGTAACAAACTGAGATGGTGTTAGCAAGCGGGGATGACAGCTAGCATGTAGGGCCACTGGCTAGCAGGCAGAGGTGCTAGCTGACACGGCGGCTAGCAGGCAGAGGTGCTAGCTGACACGGCGGCTAGCAGGCAGAGGTTTTTTTTTTTTTATTATTATTAAACAAACAGTATACAAAGACTCGTTGAGGTATACGAACATTGCAACATAGGTAGAAAAAATAAACAAAAAACAAGGGGCTAAGAATAAAGACAAGCACAAACAGTAAGGCAAATGAATAATAATAGAGCAAGATTTTAAAACAAAAGAAAAGTAGAGATACTGGCAGTTACTTTTTTTGCAGAAATAGATTTCAAATGTTTCAATGAGGTATAATACAATTTAAATTGGTTAAGAAAAAAATCAAAACAAGGTGTAGAACCTCTCCATTTACAGCAGTGTATATAATATTTAACAAGCAAGAAGACAATATTTACCATGTCAGATATTTGACTATCAAATCATCAACATAGTATAATATGTGGGTGATGGTTATCTCTGGGATGGCTTCAGTTTTAAGGGACAACCAGTTTTTAATGTCTCTCCATAGTTTAAAAGAAAAAGGACAGAAAAAAAAGATGATTAATGATTCTTCTGGACATTCACTAAAGATATAACATGTTGAATCAAATTTAAATCTTTTGTGCAAAAATTCAGCCACTGGGTAAAAATTGTGAGATTTTGAAGTGAGTTTCTTTAACCTTTGGTGAAATCGGCCATTTTACATACTTGGAGAACAAATTCTTTATAATAGACAGATTGGTTGTTATCAAGATATTATTATTGTAATCATTAAATAATTTAGATTTGAAGGCCGTCACAAGCAGAACATTATTGTTTCTATCAGTCTCACTATATTCTCCAGTTTTCAGTTTGGGTAAAGATGAAATAACATTTGAATATCTGAAGGTGTTTTGGATGAGATGGATCAGAGCTACAGGAATAGCTTTACATACTTTTAGATATTCATTACAAGTACAGTTCAGATCAAATTTGTTGGTAAAATCTCTATAATTTAACAAAACACCATTAAGTACTATCCATACTATCCAATAAGTCAGTTACAAATAAAATACCTTTTCATACCAGTTAGTTTTAAAAATAGATTTTCTATTTATTAATATTGATCTGTTATTCCACACAACGGATCCATGTGGGGTAAAATTGTGGGTAAATATCATTTTCCAAAAATGTAAAACTTGCTTGTGAAAATTAGACAGTGCAATATTAATCTTGGTTAATTCAAAATCACATTTAAGCAAGAAATCCAAGCCACCGAGTTTATTAAATATAGATTTAGGGATATGAAACCACACTGAGTTGGAATGAGACAAATAGTTTTTCAGCCAATTTATTCTAAATGAACCAATCAGAGCCTCAAACTCCAAGGCTCTAATTCCTCCTTTATCATAATCTTTAATAAGATGAGATCGTCTTAAATAGTGAGTTTTGTTCCTCCAGATAAATTGAAAGATTATTGAATTAGCTTTCTTAATATTCTTGTCAGAGATAAAAGCAGAATGGCATGGATAAATTAACTTGGACACTCCTTCAGCTTTGGACAGAAGAGTTGGTCCAGAACCAGTCAGATCTCTAGTGAACCAAAGACTCAAGGATCTCTTCATGCCATCCAAGCATCTTCCAATGTTTTCCTCCTCTCTTCTAATAGTATTTTTTGAAATCAGTATTCCCAGATATTTAACTTCAGACTTAACTGTAATGGAGGCAGCAGACTCTCAGAGCTGGACTGGATCGGCAGAAGTTCACATTTATCAATATTGAGAGACAAACCAGATTAAAATAGATTTTAGAGCAATGTCTACCATAGTTTTATCTCTTAGAAAAATTGTTGTATCATCCGCAAACTGACTTATCTTGAATTCCTTATCAAAAATTTTGATACTGTGCAAATTAGAATTGTTCATAATTAGTAAGGTAGCATTTGAGTAGTTAATATAAATAATTTAGGTGAAATTGGGCAGCCCTGCCTGATTCCTCTTGACATAGAGAAACTAGGGGTCAAACTCGTTCCCAGGGAAACTGAGCTACTTATGTCAGTATACAATAGACTAATTATGTTACAAAATTTTTCCCCAAAGCCAAAATATTTTAGTGTTTTTATTATAAAGCAGTGTTCCAGTGAGTCAAATGCCTTAAAGAAATCCAGGAATAAAATAAAACTGTCACTATCAATAAAGCTACGATAATCAATCATATCAAAAATCAGTCTAGTGTGATGATGGATATTTCTTTCTTTTAAAAACGCTGATTGGCATTCATTAATAATTGTTCCTAATCCACTGTTTAAGCGATTGGCATAAACAAGAGCTAAACTTTTATAATCTGTACATAACAGAGTGATGGGTCTCCACTTGTCTAGTGATAAAGGATCTTTGTTTTGGGGATCAGAGTAATCAGACCTCGTTTCATGGTGGGAGAGAGATTATTGTTTGAAATGCATCCAGCAGGGCCTCAATAATAGTTTTGGTAAATCTTTCCAAAAGAAAGTATAAAATTCAGTGGTTAACCCATCGAGGCCTGGAGATTTACTCTTTGCCATTTGTTGTATTGCTACGTCCAGCTCTTCGATTCTTAATTCATCTTCCATGAGGTCTTTAAAATCAAGATTAATTGTTTCAACAGATTCCTGAATTTCATCAAAAAAATACTGGCAATTGGATTCTGAATACTTAGAACAGTAAAGATCACTATAAAAATGTCTCATGTATTAAATCCAGGTCTTCAGTGATGCTGCCATTAATAATTAGTTTCTGAATCTTCTTTTTGGACTGTCTCTGCTTCTCAAGATTAAAAAAATATGAAGATTTTTTTCACCATCTTCAATCCATCGAGCCCTGGAGCCAATGAAAGCCCCCCTTACTTTATCTAGAAAAACATCATCTAGTTGAGATTTAAAGCATCAGGCTGACTCAGCTCTTCAGACGTCAAAACTGATTTTGAACATAGAGAATTATTAATTTGGGATTGTTTCTGTCTCCTGAGCTTTGAAGCACTTTTGCCTGCCTTTATTGCTGTTGTCCTAACATTAAATTTAAACCACTCCCACTTATTTAAGGGCAACAGATCTATTACTGAAATATCTTCAATGAGGTCCAGGACTTCTGGACAGAAAGTTTTGTTATTCAGCCGATTACTATTAAACTTCCAAGCTATGTTTGAAGGTGGTTTAGATTTATTCAGAAAGAGAAACAAGGTAACTGAACAATGATCTGTTAGAGGAGCTGCTGAGATTTCACAACTTGAAATATTATTGACCAGATTATGAGGGATTAACCAGTAATCCAGCCCAGAGCTCTGGCCGTTTCCAGAAGGGTTGAACCAGGAGTATTGTCTGATATTAGGATTTCTAATTCTCCAGCAGTCTGTCAAATTTGTAGTAGAGATTAAATTTACAAAAATACCATCATAAATATGGTGCTGCCCCCTAGAGGGCAGGCGATCAATGGATCCATCTGGAGTTACATTAAAATCTCCTCCTAAGATAACCTGATCAGTGGAATATTTTATTTTCCATTGTTTTATCTTCACTCCGAGGTCAGTAAAAAATATACTATTCATCGCTTTATTATTATATCCATATAGACCAAAATGATCTTATTTCCATCAATCTCCACTATTACAGTTACCCAGTGGCCATTTGATTCACTGATATGCTCCAACAAAGAACCTGGGAATTTATAAAACATAATCATAACCCAGCTGAATGCGACGAACCATGACTAAAATTAATCTGATCACCCATTGAAGTTTCCAGAATTTGGCCTCCTCACTTGATGAGTGAGTTTCCTGCAGAAAAAAACAATTAGCCTTTTGCTCCTTGCAATAAAGAAAAGTAGCCTTACGTTTGACAATATTTTTTAAACCCCTAGTATTAAGTGAAAGTAAAGATAACATGAAATAAACACAGTAGTTGTGCAAAAACTAAACTCAGGACCGATGAGCAGGAATGAGAGAACAGCCAATAACAGCTATATGAAATAGTGCAATAGCCCTTTAAACAAATACAGACATAATATACCATACCAGTGGGAGTAAAGGAACATGGCGGTGTAATTAGTCAGGGTCCACTCTTCGATTATCGATCAGGGCGAAACCTTCCTTCAGGTCTGCTGTTTGCCTCTCTCTGCTCCCTGAACCAGGGGCCACAGTTTGGCCCTGGGAGCCTGTCCTCCTTAGAAAAGTCCTCCTTGGAGCTGATGTGCATTTCTTTACAACCTTTAGCCTCTTTGGATTTCCTCCAGACCTCATCCCGCAGGGTTCGCATCCCGAACTGAATGATGAGGCTCTGGGTCGGTTGTTGGCCGAAGCGGCTCCAGCTTTGTTCCCCAATCTGTGAACGGTGTCGACTGTATCTCGCAGCCGATCCACGGAGACAGGAATGATCCTAGTGAGGATCCCGATGATGGATTCCCGTACGTCCTCGTCGTCTTTCTCGGGCAGTCTGGTCCGGTCCAGTCCGGTCACCCTCAGGTTCCAGCGTCTCTTGTAACGAGCCTGGTCTTCACAGGATCCTCAGCGCTGCGTTTTCTTTTTTGAGAAGGTTAACCGTAGCTTGGAGCTCTGATATGCCTTTCTTATTTACCTCAATGGCGACAGGATTAGCTTCTATGCGTTTGTCAATGCTTTTTAAAATTTCAGTCTGATTGTCCATCTTTGTGTTAAGTTCTCCTATCGCACGGAGGATGGCGTTCGCTGTGTCCTCGTTACATTCAGACTCTTGTAGCTTCATTTTCTTCTTGCTTTTGTTTTTAATAGGTGTGTGATCCCAGTTCACCTTCTGTTCTTTACCCGAAGGATCAGACGTGGCCCCGACCAACTCAATGTCTTCAATAATATCTTCGTCTCAAGCCTCTTGGAGAGCCGACCGGTTGTAGTCTGACATGCTGACCTCCGTAGATAAATTCCCAGACGGCAAAAATGAATAAGAAGGCTGAAATGGTTTCAAAACGTTGTTAAACTAAGAATAAAAAAACCTACGATGTTTTAAAACAGGGGCTAAAGCACAAAATTTGGATTAAATCTAGGCTAAACAATAACTGTATACTAGAGCCTGCAAAAACAACAGCTCTCACTCCGCCATCTTGGGACCTCCTAGCAGGCAGAGGTGCTAGCTGACACGGCGGCTAGCAGGCAGATCCGATGGCGGCTGCTGGTTTAGCAGTTCAGTATCCAGTCTCAGGTTCCAGTTCAGGTGAAGAGGAAAAACCAAGCGGTGTCCTAAGATGCACCGCTTTCCACCACTCTGGTAAAAAAATAAAATCTCGAAATTTTGAGGTAGCATCTTGAAATAATGAGATACTATCAAGATCCAGGATAAGGAGGATAAATTCTCTTTTTTATCCTCTTTATCCTGGATCTTGACTGTATCTCGAAATAATAAGACAATTTTTTATTTATTTTTTTACCAGAGTGGCAGAAACAGGTAAGTTTGATCTGACAACAAGACAGACTGGGAGGTAAGTCCTAATTTATAGAATATGTTTGTGTAAATTTCTACTAAACATAAAATGGCTGTTTTTAATATTTTAGTGGAGTTCTTAAAAAATAAACCATCACGTTTATTTTAGTTTCATTTTTTATTTTTGTTGGTTATCAATGTCTTATTTAATATTACACAGGATGTAATATATAATTTTAAATGTCATATTTTCATTAGCTGTAAGTGGAAAAAAATAATTTACAGAAATAAAAGCTTTCAAACATTTATCTCTCTGTTATTAATCTATTTAGTGTGTTTGAATTTGTAACCCATGTTAAAATCTGACATAAATAGGAATAAATAGTTGGTTAAAAGTCTGTAGACAGAAAATAACGTCGCTGTTCCTTTAAGGAACCAGCGTTACGCAGAGCTGAGGGAGAGAGCGGTGATTAATTAACAGGAAAAGTTAATATTATAGTAAAAAAAAACATAATTTACCTGGTCGGGAACTGACGGGGGTTTTATGAGAACTAAGTTACGTCGGTTTTGGTGAGTTTTGTGTTTATTTTTCTGCATTTTCATCGTGTTGTACTTTTTCTTTTAGAGCTAACGCTAAAAACGTAGCTGGTGACGAAGAAATGCTTCATAAACTGTTATCCGGTTAATATATTGGGTTTATGAAGAAGAATTTATTTGTATAATTTGAGGATTTAAAAAGAGTTTTATTGTGTTTGTGGCCTGTTACACAGGTCAGGTTTTTTGTCCGGTTGGAAGCTCGGTCGGAGCGAGGATTGGTCTGCGACGTTCACATTCACAGACGGGATTCAAGATGGCGAGCCAACCTAGACCTTCAGTTCATCTTCTCCATGGCATCAGGGAGGGACTCTCCCGCGTGTGGTAATCCGCTGCTGGAGCGGTAGGAATATCAGGAACTAGTTCGAACTGAACTGAACAGAACTGAGAACCGATTGAATTATTATCTTTTTGGACTGAATCAAACTGAGACTTTTCATTGAACTGAGTACCTGGATTTACATTTAGACCTGAACTTGAATTTAAAGTGCCATACTTTGATTTTCATATGTTTATGTCTCTGAATGTGATTTGAGTAATTGTGGTTCACTTTGATTTAATTGTGTTTGAAGGTATTTCCCTACCTGTAAAAGAAAGAAAAATTAGTTAACTCAGGAGAAAAATAGAAATCTTAAAATAGGTGCAACCTAGAAAAATGAGACCGGTCTAATTAACTCAAATTAGTCTGATTAAAATAACCTAGGTGAACTAAAGAGCAAAAAGAAAGAGTGATATACTTTTTTCCCCCCTTTTCCTCCCCATTTATATTTACATCATTATTAAGAATCTGCAGGCTATTTTTGGTTTCATGTATTGTACTTTATATGTGTGTTTTGCATTCAGTAAATTGCCGGCCTTTTTCCTTTAAAGCAGCGGTCTCTGGTGTTATTATTCTTGCTCCCCACTCCTTAGAGCCTAGAACTGGTCCAGAGACGCAGTTAGTGGTGTGATACCGGTGCTACAAACTAGTGAGAACATTCCTGAAATAAATTAGCTTTTTACTAACGGTTTAATAATTTATTGAACGAGTCTGTACATATTCCTCCTTCCACGAATCTCCGAAGTAGCGAGAATCAGGTCACTATCTCTTTAAGACGTACTGACGCACGCACCCTGGCTTTTCTGTGCTCCTATTGGACAGCAGCTCTTGGTCACCCCACAGACTCTTCTCTGATTGGCTGAGAAAGAGAGCGATTTCCTGTTTTATTCAACAGAGTGAAGGGAGGAGCAGAAGTTTCTAACGGAGAGAAGAGAAGGAGGAGAAGATGGAGGAATGAGAGGAGGAGGAGATGAAGAAGAGGAGGATAGAGAGCTGAACGCTGTGAGTACAACAAGCTGAGAGTCCGAGGAAGAGGAGCTGGAGCTTTCTCAGGAAAATCTCAGAAACTCGGTTCTGATCCAGAAGTTCAAAACCGAACCTGGCCTCATCAGAAGAAGAGGAGGAGCTTCCAACCAGAAGTCCAGTCTGTTAGGAAAACCTGGTCCAGGTTTTGTCTCTGTGATATATGCTTTTCACATTAAGACTGAATTATGAAGAATTTAATTTTAAACTCATAAATCAAAAATGAAACAACATGGAGAACAGAACCATCTTCAGATCTTACTGACTTTATAAAAATCATGTAGAACTGGTTCCAAACAACATGCGGGCCAAAAAAGCATTTATGGTACTTCCTCAACAATACACTAAAAAATATTTAATTAAACAAGTAAATTAGTTGGACTTGTTGCTGGAAGGTGTGTAAATTATTACAGATCCTAAACTTAAAAATGTTCAGAATATTTTAAAGATATTAGATATGTAGATAATTTCGGTCTGGTTCTGGTTCTGTTGGGTCGATGCGGTTCTATCTGGAGATCTCTTGGCAGAGGGGTTCCTCAGGGCAGCTGAGTTTGGATCAGAACTGAGCCGTTTCATGTGATTCCAGCAGGATGTCTGGCTGTTCTAGGGTCAGGCTGCTCGGGCTGCAGCAGGGAGGGGGGAGAGAAGCCCAGGGGTCAAAAGGTCGCTAGAGAATGCAGGCTTCGATCCCGCTACCTCTGGCTACAGCATTCTGCTTGATGACTGAATATTTAGCTTGGAGCTAAATATTTTTGCTTGCTTGCTAAATTTAGAGCTAAATATGCTGGCTTAATATATTATTTAGCTTCAAATTAAATATTTGAAGCTAAATTTATTTATTTATTTTTGTATAAATAAATCTAAATAAATTTATATAAATAAATATAAATATCAATTTAAATATTTGAAGCTAAATATTTGGCTAAATATTTAGTTTGATGCAAAATAAAATATTAAGTTTGCTAGTTACTGTATGTATTTAGCTTAGTGCTAAATATTTAGCTTAAGAGCTAAATATTCTGTTTCTACCTAAACAGCCCAAATTACTGCTGTTGCTTTTTAGTAAAGTAATTTTATTTATATAGCACATTTTCATCAACAGGGCAGGTCAACGTTCTTTACATGAATTAAAAGGAAATACAAACAAAACAACAAAACCAAAAGAAAGACAAAGGTAGAAGTACAATACTAAATATTAGTTTCCCATGTTTAATAAGAATAAGACTAAGTATAGTCCATAATTTATAAACTAATAGGGGTTTCTATTCCTGGATGAGAGAGGTGTAAAGCTAAATGTTGGCTAAGGATAAAATTAAATGTTGGTTCGGTTCCAGTTGTTGTGGGTTGAGTTCTAGATTTGTATAAAGGTAAATGTTGGTTCTCCATGTTTGACTCTTGTTCTGGGTTGCTAAGTAAGCTAACAAGTGTTTCTCCAGGTCTTGAGCAAGTATCAAAAGTATAAAGCTAAATGTTGTTCTAAAGTAATGAGTACTCCACAATTTATAAAAGTAAAGAATAAGTAAAATGAAATGGCAACATCAGGAAGGATATGGCACATATAGCGAGATAAGGCACAGACATGGAGGCAGCGACAGGTAGGAAACAATAACTGAGAGTGTCTGCTGTGTATGTGTATGCATATGTATGTCCATGAGCCTGTACGAGTTAGCTCTCCCAGCAGTCTCTGTTATGATGGTCTTATCTAAGAGCAAGTCCTTGGGAGCTCTCAAGTCGCACATATGTCTTCAGAAAGGAGTGGGATGGGCAGGAGCATCATGTTTATGTTTCTTCCAGTAGATTTGAGATAGCCATCCAGCCAAGGCTAACACAGGGGAGCCAGTTCAGATACAGACAATATGCTTTAGGTCAGGTAGATTTTAAATTTCAATCTACCCTAAAGTCTCACCGATGCATTTCTGTTTATTCTAATCCAAATTAGTGTGGTCGTTCCTGCCAGACTGAAACTAGCAACTTCTTCAACATTGATTTCATCCCGCTAGTGAGTTTTAGGGTCATCAGCTGGGCTGCGATTCGCAAGTTGCGAATCCAATTTGCGCCTCTGTCCCACAGCATGGTGGGCAGGGAGGTAGCGGAGGGAAAAGCGTCCGTCTTCAGCTTAAGACATAACTTGCATCTTATCTCAGACATTAACTGGGTTTTCTGGTGCTGCTCAGATTAAATGCTGTGACTTTAAATCCAGATTATTCCAGTGAGTCGTTGCTTGTGTCTGAGGTCCAATCAGAACCCGCTGCAGAACCACATGAGGGTCCGGCTACCCATGACCAATGAGCAGGAAGAATGGCCAGCTGGAGGGTCGCCTTGACGACCTCCTGTCACGCATCGCCATGGAAACACAGGAGATCAAAGAGTTGGAGCAACAGCTGACCAGCAGTGAGGACAACCAATCACAGAGCAGCTCCGGACCTCCAGCCTTCTGATTGGCTGTTTAAACAACATTATGTTGTCCTGCTGCAGATCAGATTCTGGCCAACGAAGCGCTGCAGAGGGATCTGCAGGAGGCAACTACTGGACTGCAGGAGTACCTGAGAGGGCTGAGGCAGCAGGTACACCTGGAGAAGTGTAGAAGGAGGGGTTACCGGGGCGGCGGGGGGTGGGAAGGTGGGGGTGAGGCATTCCGGTCCACCTGGGGGGCGGCCCTGTTCATCCATTGTCTATGTTTGTGTTTCAGTCCCAGCGCTCTCAGCAGCAGGTCCATGTTCTTCAGGCGGAAAACCGGAGCCTGCGGCGCCTCTTGCAGGACTCCCACAGACACTGCAGGATGGTGCAGGACCCTCAGGTCAGAAGGTCGAGTAGAGGTCACTGTCTCATGACGTCATGGTGTTAATCCCATCTGTGTCCAGCAGGAGGAGCTGTCTGCGCTGTGGACGGAGGTTCAGGCTCTGAGGGTCCGACAGGCGGAGCTGGAGGCGGAGCTTTGGCAGCTGAGGGCGGAGCCAGACCACCAGGTGACACTGGGAGGTTCCAGGTTTGAGAAGCACCTGGATTCAGGAAGGAGTGGAGTCATACCATATATGGAAATATGACATTTGAACTCCTGAACTGAAGGGGTGCCATTTACTACATTAACCACAGTTAATTTCTTAATTATATTTTATGTTACAATGTTGAATAAATCAAACATTATGAGTCATACAAAATCCATCCATCCATCCATCTTCTTCCGCTTATCCGGGGTCAGGTCGCGGGGGTAGCAGCTTCAGAAGGGAGGCCCAGACTTCCCTCCCCGGCCGCTTGTTCCAGCTCCTCCGGGGGAATCCCGAGGCGTTCCCAGGCCAGCCGAGAGACATAGTCTCTCCAGTGCGTCCTGGGTCTTCCCCGGGGCCTCCTCCCGGTGGGACGTGCCTGGAACACCTCACCAGGGAGGCGTCCAGGAGGCATCCTGACCAGATGCCTGAGCCACCTCAACTGGCTCCTCTCGATGTGAAGGAGCAGCGGCTCTACTCTGAGTCCCTCCCGGATGACTGAGCTTCTCACCCTATCTCTAAGGGAGAGCCCAGACACCCTACTGAGAAAACCCATTTCGGCCGCTTGTATCCGCGATCTCGTTCTTTCGGTCAGGACCCAAAGCTCATGACCGTAGATGAGGGTGGGAACGTAGATAGACCGGTAAATCGAGAGCTTCGCTTTTGGGCTCATCTCTCTCTTCACCACGACAGACCGGTACAACGCCCGCTTAACGGCAGACGCTGCACCAATCCGCCTGTCGATCTCCCGCTCCCTTCTTCCCCCATTCGTGAACAAGATCCCGAGATACTTGAACTCCTCCACTTGGGGCAGGACACCCCCCCTGACCCGGAGAAGGCACTCTACCCTTTTCCGGCTCAAGACCATGGCCTCGGATTTGGAGGCACTGATCATCATCCCGGCCGCTTCACACTCGGCTGCGAACCGCTCCAGCGAGAGCTGCAGATAACGACCTGATGAAGCCAAAAGGACCACATCGTCTGCAAAAAGCAGAGATGAGATCCTAAGGCCACCAAATCGGATCCCCTCAACACCTTGGCTGGTCTAGAAATTCTGTCCATGAAAGTGATGAACAGAATCAGTGACAAAGGGCAGGCAGAGTCCAACTCTCACCGGAAACGAGCCCGACTTGCTGCCGGCAATGCGGACCAGACTCTGACACCGGTCATACAGGGACCTGACAGCCCGTATCAAAGGGCCCGGTACCCCATACTCCCAGAAAACCCCCACAGGGCTCCCTGAGGGACACGGTCGAACGCCTTCTCCAAGTCCACAAAACACATGTAGACAGGTTGGGCAAACTCCCAGAATCCTCCAGGACCCTGCTAAGGGTGTAGAGCTGGTCCAGTGTTCCACGACCAGAACCAGAACCACACTGCTCTTTCTGAATCCGAGGTTCGACTATCTGACAGACCCTCCTCTCCAGGACCCCTGAATAGACCTTGCCAGGGAGGCTTAAGAGTGTGACCCCTCTATAATTGGAGCACACCCTCCGGTCCCCCTTTTTGAACAGGGGGACCACCACCCCGGTCTGCCAGTCCAGGGGAACTGCCCCCGATGTCCATGCGATATTGCAGAGTCTCATCAGCCAACCCAACCCTACAACATCCAGAGCCTTAAGTTCTGGCTCCTCGGTGGCAGGGCCCCGGGGCCCTGCCACCGAGGAGCTTTTTAACCACCTCGGCGACCTCGTCCCCAGAGATTGGAGAGCCCAACCCAGAGTCCCCAGGCTCCGCTTCCTCAATGGAAGGCATGTTGGTGGGATTGAGGAGGTCTTCGAAGTATTCTGCCCACCGGCCCACAACGTCCCGAGTTGAGGTCAGCAGCACACCATCCCCACTATAAACAGTGTTGGTGCCGTACTGCTCCCCCCCCCGAGATGCCGGATGGTGGACCAGAATTGCCTTGAAGTTGTGCGGAAGTCTTTCTCCGTGGCCCCTCCAAACTCCTCCCACGCCCGAGTTTTTGCCTCAGCAACCACCCGAGCCGCATGCCGCTTCGCCTGCCGGTACCCATCAGCTGCTTCCGGAGTCCCACAGGCCAAAAAGGCCCAGTAGGACTCCTTCTTCAGCCTGACGGCATCCCTCACCGAAGGTGTCCACCAACAGGTTTGAGGGTTGCCGCCGCGACAGGCATCGACAACCTTGCGGCCACAGCTCCGACCGGCCGCCTCGACAATGGAGGCACGGAACATGGTCCACTCAGACTCCATGTCCCCCACCTCCCCCGGGACGTGTTCAAAGTTTTGCCGGAGATGGGAGTTAAAGCTCCGTCTCACAGGGGATTCCGCCAGACGTTCCCAGCAGACCCTCACAACACGTTTGGGCCTGCCAGGTCTGACCGGCTTCCTCCCCCACCACCGGAGCCAACTCACCACCAGGTAGTGGTCAGTGGACAGCTCCGCACTTCTTCACCCGAGTGTCCAAGACATACGGCCGCAGATCCGATGAAACAATGACAAAGTCGATCCTCGAACTGCGGCCTAGGGTGTCCTGGTGCCAAGTGCACATATGGACACCCTTATGCCTGAACATGGTGTTCGTTATGGACAATCCATGACGAACACAGAAGTCCAACAACAGACACCGCTTGAGTTCAGATCGGGGGGGCCGTTCCTCCCAACCAGGACCCTCCAGGTCTCACTGTCATTGCCCACGTGAGCGTTGAAGTCCCCCAGTAGAACAAGGGAGTCCTCAGGAGGAGCACTCTTCAGTACCCCCTCTAAGGACTCCAAGAAGGGTGGGTGATCTGAACTGCCGTTCGGCCCGTAAGCACTAACGACAGTCAGCACTCGGCCCCCCACCCGTAGGCGGAGGGAGGCTACCCTCTCGTTCACCGGGGTAAACCTCAACGTACAGGCGCCGAAATGGGGAGCAACAAGTATGCCCACTCCTGCCCGACGTCTCTCTCCCTGGGCAACTCCAGAGTGGAAGTATGTCCAGCCCCTCTCAAGGAGGCTGGTTCCAGAACCAGAGCCATGCGTCGAGGTGAGACCGACTATTTCTAGCCGGAACCTCTCGACCTCACACACTAGCTCCGGCTCCTTCCCCACCAGAGAGGTGACATTCCACGTCCCAAGAGCCAGCTTCTGCAACCGAGGATCGGACCGCCAGGGCCCCCTCCCTCAGCCACCACCCATCACACAATGCATCCGACCCCTTTGGCCCCTCTCACAGGTGGTGGGCCCATGGGAGGGGGGGCCCATGTTTCCTCTTCGGGCTGAGCCCGGCCGGGCTCCATGGGTAAAAGCCCGGCCACCAGGCGCTCGCCATCGTGCCCCCTCTCCAGGCCTGGCTCCAGAGTGGGGCCCCGGTGACCCGCGTCCGGGCGAGGGAACACAAAGTCCAATGTTGCCGTTCATCATTGGGGTCTTCGGGCTGCACTTTGTCTGGTCCCTCACCTAGGACCTGTCTGCCTTGGGTGACCCTACCAGGGGCATGAAGCCCCAGACAGCATAGCTCCTGGGATCATTGGGGCCTTCCAACCCCCCCACCACAATAAGGTGGCAGCCCATGGAGAGGAATACATAATCTGTTTAGTTGTAAGTATATTGATATTTATAATTATGATGTTTTCTGAAATATCACAGCTCATATAATCAATAGTGCCACCTTCACTTCCAGATTGCAATGGGGCCAGCCATTTTCTTCAAATAAAACGTTAACAATAGAAACAGAACATAAGCTACACTCATAATAAACCATGCATTATAAATAATATTTACTGGAGGAATTATAGAAATAAATTAGATAAAAAGCAACATTGTAAAACAAAGCAGCATTTACAGTTAACAAATATTTGATTTTTTCAAGAAACTTCATTTAACAAATGGGAAAAACAAACAAATGAGTTACGCAGAAGAATACGATACTTGCATGAACAAATAAATACATGGGCATAGATCCACAGATTTTTCTTTTAGCTTTTGTTTTACTTCCTTTAGAAAATAAAGTGTGACGTTTTATTAGAGAAATGATCTTTTATGGTCTTTTATTATTGAAACGACCAGAAAACATTAAACCACAGTTGTGATAGGAAATGACGCCCACTTCAGTCCCAGAGTGCAGATGTGATATTTCCATATACAGTATAATTCTGTTCTGACGCTTGACCCGGTTCTGCCTCTTCTTGCAGCCGAGTTTTAGTCCCAAATTGAGCAGGAAAATCCATCTAGAACTAGGGCTGGGGAATATGAGGAAAATCTAATATCCTGATATATTTTTTGCTATATCACGATACACGATATATATTACGATATTCTTAATGAACTCCAATGTTTTTTTAAACTAGACTCCTTGCAGCATGAAGTCACCCACGCAAGTTTCCTCCTAGACTTAAATGTAATCTCATATAAAAGGGATGCAGTGTTTTGCTATGAACTGTCTACACTATGACTAGATAACAAGGTGAGAAATAAGTTTTAACTAAGAAAAAAAAAAGCGAGGCAGAGGGAAGTAGGTTAGTTATGCTTGACTTTAACAAACTTAGCATATAGATGTGCTGTGGAATAATGTGTGTTTTGGTTCAGCTTAAAAATAAAAAGGGAACCTACACGAACTGACCGATCATCAGTAAAGCAGGTGTTTAAATTAGCTAATCTACCACCGCTGTGTTAGCTTGGCTAATATTAGCAGTGGCTAATCTACCACCGCTGTGTTAGCTTGGCTAATAGCGGCTAATCTACCACCGCTGTGTTAGTGTGGCTAATAGCAGCAGCGGCTAATCTACCACCGCTGTGTTAGCGTGGCTAATAGCGGCAGCGGCTAATCTACCACCGCTGTGTTAGCTTGGCTAATAGCAGCAGCGGCTAATCTACCACCGCTGTGTTAGCTTGGCTAATAGCGGCTGCGGCTAATCTACCACCGCTCTGTTAGCGTGGCTAATAGCGGCAGCGGCTAATCTACCACCGCTCTGTTAGCGTGGCTAATAGCAGCAGCGGCTAATCTACCACCGCTGTGTTAGCTTGGCTAATAGCGGCAGCGGCTAATCTACCACCGCTCTGTTAGCGTGGCTAATAGCGGCAGCGGCTAATCTACCACCGCTCTGTTAGCTTGGCTAATAGCAGCAGCGGCTAATCAAAAACAGCGATCAGTTATTAATAAAAGCAAAATACACATCAAGCCTAAAAGCATTCAACTGTAACAAACTGAATGTTCTGCTCTATGTGGGGGAAATGTTTCAGTGTTTCTGGTGCTGAGTCCTAATACATAAAGTTGCGTTGTTGTCGTCAGTTGCCATGGCAACAAAAAAAGAATGAGTAGTTTTGAGCTCTTTTTCCCATTAAATGAATAGTTTGATAGCATGTTTTGTAAATGACCTCATTTTGTTGGACATCCTCCGTATAAAACCCAAACCGCTGCCAGATTATTGATCAGCTGTTTCTCTTCAGAACTAAACTAGTTCATCTGATTCCTCCTCAGTTTCCGTCTCATTCAGCCGCTCGCCTCAAACTCTTGTTGTCACCATGTTTGTTTTCTCCGCGCAGCTGATTGGCAGAAAACTTTCAGGTTGGGAGGGGGAGGGACTAGTGATGCATTCATAGGGTGTCGGATAAACCAGACTCGCAGTAAATTTGACGGCAAAAGTTTATTATTTGAACGACAATTTATACTCGAGGGTTGCGATATAACCATTTTAATGATCATAAATTGAAAATATTGCCCTATCTGGAACCAGAACCAGAGTTAACCCAGTTAGGTTCTGTCTGTCTGCAGGTCCAACTGGACCAGTTTTACCCGACCCGGATCCAGCTGGAGCGGCTTCCCCACAGTCTACCAGAACCAGAGAACCAGACGGAACCACAGGATGGAGCCAGGTACCAGAACTGCTGCTGGTTCCAAAATATTTACTGTGAAGCAGTCCAGAGTCTTTTGGACCTGAACCGGATCTGAGGTTCTCAGCAGAAGAATCTGACTACTGTGAAGTTCTGGTTGGGACTGGGTCCAGTCTGCAGAACAGCATCAGGTTCTGCTCTCGGGCTGCAGAACCTGGAGATGTTTCAGGTTCTGGTTGGTTCTGGTTGGCCAGTCAACAGAACCTGATCTCATGTCTGCTCCTCCCAGTTCTAGAGACTCTCTGAGCGCCGAGCGGCTCCACGGGTCGGCCCACCAGAACCGGACCGGCAGGCAGGAGGTCCGACCGGGCCAGAACCAGACAGTAGAGCAGAACCTGGTCAGTACCAGCCAGGTCTGTCCACTTGTAATGACGGCCAGAGACCGGACCGGACTGAACTGGACCGGACCCGACCCGACCGGACAGACTACTCAGAACTCAATGCTGGATCTGGATTTATTTCTTCAGATCCTCAGCAGGGGAATTAGTTCAAATAGGAGAGCGGGATTGATGCCCGCATTCTCCAGTGACCTTTTGACCCCTGGCCCACCTGCCCTCACACAGGTCAGGTTACAGACTCAGAGATCAGGAGGAAAAAGCTCCATGTTTCCATTTCTCTACATTTCAGCTCAGTTTATTTATTTTGAGCCAAATTACGACAAATATGATTTCAAATCAGTTTTCTAGAATCTAGAATTTAAATCAAGACGATTTTAAAAGGATTTATCGGCGACAGTCTGCATGTCCCTGTTTTCACATGCAGACTGAAGAGCAGGCCCATGTAATCCGAGGTCCTAACCGGACCAGAACCAGAATCTGATCTGAGCTTTTGGTTTTCTGCTTTATTCTTTCAGTTTTCTGGGTTTGCTGTTTCATTTCATGCCGATCCAGAACCGACCCAGACAAAGGTTCTGAAACAAGAACCTTTGGCGGTGCATGCTGAGTCAGAAACACTAAGTTTTATACAGATAAAATGCTACAAATTGTATAAAAAAGAATAAATTAACATAAAAATGAACAAAAAAACAAGAAAAGTATTAAACATCACAGAAATTTAATAAAATGTTGTGTGATGGACTAGTGAGGTGTTGTTACGTTTATTCTTCAAATGAACTCTGAAAGAATCACAAGGACACAAAAACTTGTCTTTCTGCAGAAAGGGGAGAAACGTGTCAGACCGAGCTGCGTCAGACGAGCCAACTCCAACGGGGTCAATATTTATTCACTTCTAAGCATAGGCGTGTCATCATACTGATAATTTAACAGCAAAAACAAGTACAGAGAAATGCATTCCATATATGGTAACTCTTTAAGAAGCTGCGTTAGACATTTATACAGGATGTCACCTGTCTTTGTAGACAGCTGCGAAAGCATCTGCACATTGTCTGGAAACTCCTTTAACAGGAAATCACATTTCGCAGAAGTATAAAAACAGCAGATACATCAGTAAATAAATGGTAAAAAGTATCAATTTCCTATCAGGTGTCAGTCACAGGACATGTCACCCAATGGCCGCTGGAGACGGACACAGCTCCCCTGACCCCCAAACACTGTGACCCTGCAAGGAAAATCAGATATCGATGATGGATGGATGGATGGATTAGTGTAGCAAATTTCAGCTTTTGATAATTTACCTTAGCCCACTTTAGCTTAGCATATTTTGGGCTGTGCGACCTTAGCATATGTTAGCTTTTGTTATCATAGCTTAGCATATTTCACCTTGCTTTACCTTACAATATTTTAGCTTCTTTCACTCTAATGTATTTTAGTTTTTATTATGATAGCTTAGCATATTTTAATTTAGCATATTTTAGCTTACATAATATACATATTATACATAGCTTAGCATGTCATAATTTGAGTTACCTTAGCACTGCATTAAGACAGCAAATAGTGAATCTGTGGGTTAGGGTTAAGATGTCAGAATCACAGATGTAATAAAAGCACACCGATGTATCAACAGGGTTTTTAGATTAAACTCTATTTAAGGTTAAACCTCAAGCCATGAAAGAGTTTTTGTGTTTGATTTTAGTTTTTCCTGAAGTAGAGTTAGAAATTCACAGCAAACAGAGATAAATGCTGGAGGAGGGGCAGCATCAGGTTCCTGCTGTTCAACAGCCAGAGTCTAAAAATAACCCTGAAACCTTTCAGAGAGCCGGGAGCCACAGAAACATCTGAATCACGGGAAACAGGATTCCTCCTACCTGTGGTTCTCCAGGCTGATCCAGGGTCAGGGCCCTCATGCTGCACCAGCAAAGGTCAAAAGGTCACTGGAGAATGCAGGCATCGATCCCGCTACCTCTCGCATGCTAAGCGAGCGCTCTACCATCTGAGCTAATTCCCCTGCTGTGGTTTTGCAGGCCAGTAACAGAACCAGAGCTGTGGTGGACTGGACCCACAGGTTCTGGGTTCAGTTTGTTTCTGTCAGCTGGGATATTGTTGGTCCTTCAGCAGAAGGAACTGGACCAGCAGGGGCGACAAAGTAAATCTCCCCTTTAACAGGAAGAAACCTCCAGCAGAACCAGAACCCGGCTCAGTACCAGTAGCCATCTGCCACGACTAACTGGGGTTTTGAGAAGAGAGAGCAGTAGAACTGAACCAGAGGTACTTTCTGTGTTCATGAAAGGAAAACGTTAATAACAGGAGAGGTAGATCGATTAGATGATGGCAGCATTATGTCAGGTGATGTCTTTTGGTTTTCGCAGAAAAATAACTGAAAACAATAAGTTAACATCTTAAATAAAAGCAAATATAAACTGGATTGTAGCAGGAGAAAGTCGTGCTCCATTGGTCTATAGCAGCAGAGCTACAAAAATACATCAGGATAAGATAGACCTTAGAATAAGAGAGCAGAACCAAGTTACCTGGAATTTTTTGTAGATTTAGTTTATCTATTTGTCAGGGTCATTTATCCTAAACACTTTCAAACAGACAAAAAGAAGAGAGACAAGTGGTTAAATTTGTCTCATAAATCTTTTCAATACATTGGAATCTCCTGTCTTAGTGCATGTGAGGTCTCCAGGCAGTTCCCATGTCCCTGGGTCACAAGCTTAGGGTTAGGGCTTTGCTGTTGCATGTCTCTAAATATCTTTTTGTGTATAATAGTTTGTTCTTCTATATCTAACACTTTTATTTCCACTGATGCTGCTGCTGCTATTCGATCAGCTAACCTATTTCCATTAGAGACCACATTGGTACCTGTGTTTGTGCCACACACTTACAAACTGTTAGTTTAGCTGGCAGTTGTATTGCTTGTAGGAGATCTGTTACTCAGTACTTGAGTAGTTTTTTTTATAATCACACACTCATTCACACCAACATGAAAAGCGACACAAACAAAAACACAAAACTATTGGTCAGATTTGTAGTCAGTCATACATTTTCAGTCTGTCCTGATTGTATCTCTTTACTCAAATTATTTATAAAATTTTACTGAAGCTTTTCCAATGTTTTAACATTTTTAATGTTTTAATATTTAACTCTAGTCTTCAGGATCCTGTTTTAAATAACGTGCACATTTTAAAAAGAGAGCTCTCTCAAACTTATGTTAGGATCTAGCAACAACCGCTAATTTTCTGCTGCTGAAACACTTCACCGATTTCAATAAAATGTAGATTCTTTTTTAGAATCAAACTCTAAATTGACTGTTCGATTTAAATGCAACAAATACTCCATGGTCTACAAACACTGCGGTGTCGATAATTTTCAACACTTAGAGATATTGTCAAGATTTGCGATGAGTGGAGGTGAGGAAGACGCTGAGGACCCAGGTTGGGATGAAGAAGTGATGATTTACTGATGAAAATACAAATCCAGAAAGTCCAGGCAGCACAGATTGAGCTGGAGGCTAAAAGCTCAAATTCTGGTAGCAACTGGTTACAAAATAACTGACAGCAGCCATGACTAGACAGACGACACACTGGTACAATAAGGACCCGACAAAGACACAGAGATACGGGTGGCATTAAATACACAGAGAGTAATCAGGGAACGAGACACACCTGGGAACAATCAAGGGGAAGACAGGACAACAGGGAGACTCAAGACACAGAAACCCAAAATAAACGCACAGAAAAACTCAAATCAACACGAAGAAAACCCAATCCTGACAGATATTTAATTTAATTCCAAACAAATTTCTTCAATAAGGAAATAACCTAAGTGTCAGCTGGTGTCCAAAACTTATAGTCTTGAGACTTTTACTTTTCAGGACTGTTCTAATATTTCTCATTGATAACATTTTTTATTTTTATTTAATTTATTTATTTTATATATATATACACATATATATATATATATATATATATATATGTGTATATATGTGTATATATATATATTAGTTTTTCAGAATATAACATACATAAATCATACATGAGAGTATGAAGCATATATATATACATATACACATATTCACGGAGACTTACATACACATGCATGTATGTAACAAAATCCTGTATGAAAGCAGTATACTCTTATCAATCCAGTAATAAAAATAAAGACGTACAATAACCAAAAAAAAAAAAAAAGAAAGAAAAATTTATAATAAGTCAGGAAAATTATCCAGAGAGTTGATTACACTGCATTGAGTACAATTTCTGCTTAAGGACGTTATTATCTGTCCGTAAGGTGGCATACTATGAAACTGAGCGAGTGTCGGGGTCGGCCTTGGATCGAGAAAGATGGTCCAAAGCCGGCTGCCAGATACTACAGAACTTATTAGAAAAACCCACAACATCATATCGTAGCTTCTCCACATGGAGAATCTCAGTAAAGTCGCTCAACCACATTTTAAACTGAGGAACTTTGTCAGTTTTCCAAAGTCTCAATATTACTTTTTTGGCTATTACCATTCCATACACCACCGTCGTTTGCATAGAAATGCTGCAGTTCCTCAAAGAAGGAGAGCGTCCAAACAATGCAACCTGGGGGTCAGGAACCAACGCGCATCCATAAACCTTAGAAAACAAGTTGAAAACCTCACACCAATAATGAAAGAGCTTGGGGCATGTCCAGGACAAATGAGACAGGGAGCCATCCGCAGACTTACATTTATCACACTTTGAAGATGTTGAAGGAAATATTCTGTGCAGTTCAACTTTAGAATAGTGAAGTCTATGAAACACCTTGAACTGAATTAACTGGTGTCTTACATTGATAGAGGATCCGAATCCTCCCAGACCTCACTCCCAGACCTCACTCCCAGACCTCACTCCCGATCCACAAACCCAGCTCCTCCTCCCATGCAGCCCTCAAGGAGTCTGTGGTAAAGTTAATTCGCTCTGCAAAGACGTCAACAAAACTCGTGATTAACTTGTTCGATCCTGGAGAGCCCAGCAGAATTTTGCAGAATTTATTTTCTTCCGGGAGAGATATGAAATTCGGAATATTAGTTCGAACATAGTTTCTAACTTGCAAATATCTGAAGAAATCCGTATCCAGAAGGGAAAAATAGCTCTTCAGCAAATGAAGCAAACTTTTTGTTAATGTACAAGTTTTTCAGAGTATTAAGGCCTTTCAGTCTCCAGTTTTTAAAGGACGTATCCGATAGTGATGGGGGAAAAGCATGGTTACAGTAAACTGGGGCGTGAACTGAGGTCTCCGGTAACTTACAGTGCAACTTAATTTGTTTCCATATTTTCACAGAATTTAAAACGATCAAATTATTTACCCCACTAATGGCGGGAGATATCGGTGCTGCGAAATTTATTTTTTATTTTTAATCACTAATTGTTTTTTATTAAATATAACTGCCCTTTTTCTTAAAATGAAACAAACAATCATTTATTTCAACACAATTTGAACCTTTAAGAAGATTATTTTACCAAAACATTCCATGTTACATCTCTAAAACCCATCATTCGCTTATAATCTTTAATGTTTTTTTTAGTTGGTGGAATTCCATGGCATAATATATTAGCTCATTGCAGAACTTAAATGTTTGCAGATTCACTTCAGTTTCCTAATCTATAGCTTCTGTTCAGGACTCAGAGGTAACCAGAACAACCTTAGCGAGCTTAAACAATTCACCCTGAGGAGGAGATGATTTCATGGCAGGAAAGAGAGCTGATAAGGATTTCAGGAGAAACTCCTAATTCTTCTGCTTTCCTGGCTTCCTCTAAAGGTCCAAGGATGGAAAACATGTGGAGGCTGATCTGCTGCTCCATTAGGGTTTGGCACTTGTATCATGGGATATGTTTCAGTTTGATCTAATTTTAAAATTGGGGGTCTTCTGTTACTTGACTTCTAAGGTTATAACTTTTTTTTTATCATATACTTGTTGTTTCCTCCTGTTTATTATTTTTATTTGCAACACTCTCTTCTTTCTGTAGTTGCTTTAATCATGTCCCACTACAGTTTAGTATTGATTCTCTACAAGTAGATCCACATGCACCAGTGTCACACAAGAAAGTGATCTTTTTCCCATTAACCAATAGGGTTATTTCAGGTTAATGTTATCCATTAATAACAAATCTCGTAAATTTAGCAAAATTTCCTTTGTTTGATCAATTTCTATTTCATTCACTTCATCTAATTTGGGATGTGATGTCTCATTATATGACTGGCGCACTCAGAGCTGAGCCTAGTTATACTGAGGTGTGGTATTTCTCCTGGACAGTCTCTGGCCAGATGTCCTTCTTTTCCACAACACCAACACCCTGAAGTATCTGATCTAAAATTTCCTCTTCTACCTCTACGGTTAGGGCCTCTCCCCCTAAAACCTCCTTTTGATAAAATGTTCCTGCTGTCTATAGGGTCCATTTTCATCATTATTTTCTTCTAACCCGCTATGAGCCTTGAAAATAACTATCATTCTGATTCTGTATTCTTCAAATGGTTCATCATCCTTTTGTTTTGTCCCTACCTATTTCTATATAATTTGCTCTTCTGAATCTCTGAATAGTTCTGTTTGCTAAACCTACTACCCGGTTTATTAGTTCCTGTGAATCATGGGCTCGTGGTCTGTTGTCTCCTTCTAACCACTGCGGTTTCATTATCTTTCTTTCTGTGAAACATTAACTGTTTGTTCTTATCCTTTCTTTTCCTCACCTTCTTCTGTTCTTCTTCCTGCTATCTCTGTCTCATCATCTTCCATCCTATAAAACATTAATTATTTTTTGTTCTCATTCCTGGCTGTCCTTTTGCTCCCCTTCAACTTCCTTCTTTCCTCTTTTAGATCATTTTTCATTTCTTTAATTTTTTCTGTGAATTTAATCTACCATCAGAACCATACCTTTTTATCCATTTATCCAAATGTTTAACTTTATCTGGGTCTTGTTTTTTTTAATGAATTTCTAATTTTTACACTGCAGTTTGTCTTTAGGTTCACATTTACTGCCTCCTTTTCCCATTTTGAACAATTTCGTCCAGTTCGTCAACACCTAGAGTGTTCTAAAAACTGGTATTCTTCATCTAGTGGGGTAACAATTGAAAATACCTATTGTGTTAATCCTCACTTCAACTCTTACGAGTGGAGGATTCTTGCCTCTGCATCCACAATTGGTTTGTTACTTTCAATCCCATTAGTTTATATGAGATAAAATACCAAATTGTATTTATACCTCCAATCACTCTCACAGTCACACTTTTATGATGGAATTTAAGTGCCTGTTTTCACAGGACTCCGCCGTCCTTTTACCACGGGTATTCGTCGGGCCCCATTCCTACAACAGGATAAGGTTCCAAACCTTTCTTTTCATTTACCTGTTAGAGCTTAGGATTGCACAGGGTTTTATTTCTATACAGTCAACCCTCTTTCACACATTCTTTTGACGTGTGAATGAGCCCTGGTTGAAGTTTGGCCAGGAGGTTGCTGGGGTGTGATCCAAAAAGCCGTTAGGTAAAGTCTGTGGGGGACAGATGGCCGTGCGGTAGTTGACTCCTTCAGAGAATTGGTTGTTATTGCAGAGGGGCCTTTCTGCAGCTGTATACATGGCTCGTTTACATATAAATGGATGAACTGGTTGTAAGACAGAGAAACTTACTTACTGATAGTAAGTTTACTTACTATCAGTTGTCTCACCCGCTGGAATCCTTGGGTATGTTGGGCTCCGGCTCGAAGGACCAAATAAATGTCAGGTTCATTCATCCTAAACACTTTCAAACAGACAAAAGGAAGAGAGACAAGTGGTTAAGATAAGATATATTTGTCATTGTCATCAACAGAGATTGAGATTTGCTTGGCTGGAGTTAAAATGCAGGTTATGTGTATATACACATACATACATAAAAGATAAAGAAATAAATAGTACAAAATGAGAAATAAACTTAGACATCAGAAGATGGTTGCAGCGCCTGGAGGTGTCGCAACAGAATTGACATTTTTAACAAAGTGGTGTCAAGAGCAGAAGTTCTTATGCCTTTGAATTTAGTGCCATGATTGCCATCGGGTAAAAACTGTTTTTTAGGCGATTTGTCCTGGTTTTTATTGCTCTGTATCTCTTGCCTGATGGCAGCAGCTGGAAGAGACCATGGCCAGGGTGTGAAGAGTCATTTAAAATGTCCAAAACTTTCTTGTGGAGCCTGGAAGTGTAAATCTGTTCCATAGTGGGGAGGGGGCAGCCTATGGTTCTCTCTGCTGCCCTAACAACCCTCTGGAGCGCCTTCTTGTCCACAGATGTGCTGCTGCCGTACCAGACACACAGACTGTATGTGAGCACATTCTCTATGGAGCAGTGATAGAAGGCCTGCAGCAGGTCTGAGGGGAGACGGTTCTTCTTGAGTATTCTCAGAAAGTACAGTCTCTGCTGTGCCTTCTTCAACAGCTCCTTGGTGTTGGTGCTCCAGGTTAGCTTGTCCTCCAACTCCATGCCCAGAAACCTGAACACTGGGACCCTCTCCACACAGGTCCCACTGATGGTGAGAGGCTGGATGTCCGTTTTGTTCTTCCTGAAGTCGATCACCAGCTCCTTTGTTTAGGAGGTGTTGAGGAGCAGGTTATTATCTTTGCACCACTCTAACAGCCGCTTCACCTCATCCCTGTACTCCAGCTCCCCCTTCCTGCCTGAGATGAGACCAACAACAGTCGTGTCATTTGCAAACTTTATGATCTTGTTGCTGAGGTGGAGAAGATATTCATCTCCTCTGATGATAAGGAGCAGGAGATAACCTGCTCCTCAACACCTCCAAAACAAAGGAGCTGGTGATCGACTTCAGGAAGAACAAAACGGACATCCAGCCTCTCACCATCAGTGGGACCTGTGTGGAGAGGGTCCCAGTGTTCAGGTTTCTGGGCATGGAGTTGGAGGACAAGCTAACCTGGAGCACCAACACCAAGGAGCTTACACTTAGACTTAGACTGACTTTATTGTCATTTTGCATGCACAGAGTGAATACAGAACGAAATTTCGTTGCATACGGCTCAGGACAATGTTTTGAGGTTTCAATGTTGTGAGGTTATTCCAGAATAAAAATAAAATACAGTATAAAATATGAATATAAATATAAATGTAGCGCCCCTTTGCCTACATTACTGGCTAAACGTCCAAAACCATGTAAAATAACCAAATACGGGCGCCCTGAGTTGCTATCATTAAAAGGTGATAATCTGTAGTAGTTATTATCGGATTAGTTATGAGTTCCCTTATAGAATCTGTTAATGAAATAATGAATTGAAACAGTAAATGTCTTTCTTCTTTTTACTATGAAAATATATTTCAAATGAAATTACCCTGAATTTAGTAAAATGAAATATCTTACATTTGTAAATAAACCATAAACACATTCGAAGGAATGGGCACAACTTAAAATAACTCAAATTACCTTTAAAGCAATGTACAGTCAATAAGGAATGTGAATTAACTCAAAACCTTACAACTAAAGTTTCCCTTTAAAGTTCAAAAATCAAACCCTCGGTGTACATCAGTCACTTTCAGGGCATTAACAAACAAATACAACAAACAAAATCATCAGAGTCATTAGCAAATCCTAAGCTATGCCGGCTTTATAATAACTAAAATGACCCAAAAAAGTACCCGTTGCAGGCCTGAACGCCGCTTGAGTGCGTTGGGGCCTGGAAACTTAAACACTGGCCGCTTCACTCAATGAGCAAACAAAAGAAATGGACTCGGTACCTGACTCGTTGAGTTTAGAAGTGAAGAGTAGAGCGCTCACGTGCTCACAGCGTGGACCTGTCGTGGCTCGTGGCTCCGCACGCGCCTCCTGCATGGACTCCCGCAGCACTGAATCTCCCGGTCCCCACCGTGTAGTCGATCTCGGTCGCCTTTTCCAAACGAAACCACAACTCCTCCGGTGTCCAAGACAATTCTCACCTCTAAGTTCACAAAGAACAGCAGTCGTGTAGCTCCCCGACGCGGTAGCCAACCCTCCTCACCGTCTTTTAACTTAGCGTGCTCTCACGTGTGTCGCGTCAGTTTTCACAACAGTCCAAGCTGCGACTTCTTAAATAAAACAGAGGAAAAGTGTCCCACCGCACATAACCAAAGTCCACTGCTTTCATAAATGTCCTGGCCGAACACTTGACTGCAGCTGCCTTTCCTTAGCTGGGAAAATTTTAGCTTAGCATATGCTAACTGGGAGGAACAACCGAGCAGACTGTCTCCTTCACCTCCCTCCGCCGAACTCTCTCTCTTTTTTTCCTCCCCTTCCAATTGCGCAACAAGGATCAGTATTCTTAACCAATTAGAAACTAGTAAAATAATTTGGCAATTATTAAATACAGAAATAAAATACAAAATTGTACTTAACAAAGGCATTTGACATAGAAATATTACTAGTGTTTGGAAATTGCTTTTTAAACATTTTTAAACATCTTAACTCTTTTTTTCTTTTTTACCGTTCACAGGAATTGAAATGAATGAACCCAAAATGTAACGCAGGCTACATAAATATAAAATATAAAGTGCAGGACTGACAGTAAAATAGAAGTTATTTAGCTCTGTACATGTGCAAGGTATAAAGTGGAGACCAGATTTTAAGTGCAGTCCAGTTAAGAGTTCAACAGTCTGATGGCAAGTGGGAAAAAGCTGTTTCGGAACCTGGTGGACCTGCACCGGATGCTGCAGAACCTCTTTCCAGAGGGCAGCAGGGAGAACAGTCCATGGTGGGGGTGTGAGGGGTCACTGATGATGTTTCGGCCTCGGGACACGCAGCGCTGGGATGAAGTGTCCTGAATGGAGGGAAGGGGGGCCCCGATGATCCTCTCTGCTGTCCGCACCACTCTCCTCACGTTCTTCCAGTCGGAGGCGCTGCAGCCTCCATACCACACAGAGAGGCAGCTGGTCAGAATGCTCTCTATGGTGCTTCTGTAGAACGTCTTGAGGATGGGCAGGGGCAGGTGTGCTCTTCTCATCCTCCGCAAGAAATACAAACGTTTCTGTGCCCTCTTGACCAGAGACGTGGTGTTCACAGTCCAGGTGAGGTCGTTAGTGATGTGCACCCCCAGGAATTTGGTGCTGCTGACCACCTCCACAGCCGAGCTGTTGATGAGCAGTGGAGCGTGGCTGGGCCGGTTCTTCCTGAAGTCGACGATCATCTCCTTGGTCTTGTCAACGTTCAGGATCAGGCTGTTGTCTCTGCACCAGTCCACCAGCTGCTCCACCTCCTCTCTGTAGTCCAGGTCGGTGTCGTCTCTGATGAGGCCCACCACCGTTGTGTCGTCCGCGAACTTCACGATGTGGTTGGTGGCGAACCTGGGGACGCAGTCGTGTGTCATCAGAGTGAACAGCAGAGGGCTCAGGACGCAGCCCTGAGGGGAGCCTGTGCTGAGGGTGATGACATCGGAGGTGTGTTGTCCGATCCGGACTGACTGAGGTCTGTCGGTGAGGAAGTCTAGCAGCCAGTTGCACAGGGGGTTGCTGAAGCCCAGGTGTTCCAGTTTTCCTGCCAGATGCTGTGGGATGATTGTGTTGAACGCTGAGCTGAAGTCCAGGAACAACATCTGCACATGAGTGTTCTTCTCCTCCAGGTGAGCCAGGCTCAGGTGTAGGGCGGAGGAGATGGCGTCCTCAGTGGAGCGTTTTCGGCGGTAGGCAAACTGGAACGGGTCGAATGTGGAGGGGAGTCTGGAGACGATGTGTTCTTTTACCAGCCTTTCAAAGCACTTCATCATGATGGGAATCAGTGCCACAGGCTGGTAATCGCTGAAAGAGGTGACTTGAGGTTTCTTTGGCACCGGAATGATGGCGGCAGTTTTGAGACAGGCTGGCACTGTGGCTTGGTCCAGTGAGGTGTTAAAAATGTCTGTTAGGACACCAGCCAGCTGACCTGCGCATTCCCTGAACACCCGCCCAGGTATGTTGTTGGGGCCTGGGGCCTTCCGTGGGTTGACTCTTTTCAGAGTCTTCAACACATCGGCTGTGTCCAGGCAGAGTGCCTCCTCTTCCTGGTGGGGAACAGTTTTCTTTGCCGGAGTACTGTTCAGTGCCTCGAACCTCCCAAAGAAGTTATTGAGTCCATTGAGAAAGTCAGCATCAACTTCACCCACTGGGGGGGAGGATGGATTGTAATCTGTGATCGCCTTTATGCCTTGCCACATACTTCTGGTGTTGCTGGTGTTGTGGAAGAACTCCTGTATTTTCTGACTGTGGGTTCGCTTTGCTAACCTGATAGCACGATTCAAGTTGGCTCTCGCTGTCCTCAGTGCCTCCTTGTCGCCAGACTTGAAGGCTGAGTTCCGTGCTTTTAGCATTTCACGTACCTCCTTAGTCATCCAGGGTTTTTGGTTGGCCCGGGTGATAATGTTTTTAGTGATGCTGACGTCCTCTGTGCACTTGTTGATGTAGGCTGACACAGTCATGGCGTACTCATCGATGTTGATCTGGTCGTTGTAAGTGGCTGCTGCCTTGAACATCTCCCAGTCAGAGCACTCAAAACAGTCCTGAAGTGCCTCCATGGCCCCCTCAGTCCACACTCTCACCTGCTTCACTGTAGGTTTTGTTCTGATCAGCAGGGGCTTGTATGCAGGAATTAGCATGACAGATAGGTGGTCTGAAGAACCGAGGTGGGGGCGGGGGGCTGCTCTGAATGCTTCTTTGATGTTGGTGTAGGCCAAGTCTAGAGTATTTCCTCCCCTGGTTGGAAAATCCACATACTGGTTGAAGTGAGGGAGAACAGTCTTCATGTTGGCCTGGTTAAAATCCCCAGCAATGATGAAAACGCCCTCTGTGTGTGAGGATTGCAACTCACTGATGGTCCGGTAGAGAACACTCATAGCCTCTTTAGTGTTAGCACTGGGGGGCACATACACAGCAGTGATGCTAACCACAGTAAACTCCCTGGGCAGGTAGAATGGTCTGCAGTTAACAGTCAGAAGCTCGATGTCCGGGGAGCAGTAACTGGCGACAGTCATGGCATTTTTACACCAGTTGTTGTTGATGTAAATACAGAACCCTCCTCCTCGGGTTTTACCGCTGAGAGCGCTGCTCCTGTCTGCGCGGAATGTAGCGAGCCCCTCCAGGCTAACAACGTTGTCCGGTATGGTCGAGTTGAGCCATGTCTCCGTCAGAATGAGATCGCAGCAGTTCCTCAACTCTCTTTTTGAAGACAGTTCTAGTTGCAGATGGTCTATTTTGTTGTCCAGAGAGCGGACGTTGGAGAGGAAGATGGACGGAAGCGGCGATCTGTGGGGGTTAGCGTTTAGCTTAGCTGTTAGTCCACTTCGACAGCCGCGCTTCCGCTGCCGGTCGCACCGCCTTCGCTTTCTCCTCCTCCGGCTAGTGCTGCTAGGCGAGTCCGCTGCGCCGTGGGCCGCTGGGTCTTGCCTCCGTAGCACTCCGAGGTCACGTAAACACTCCAGAGTAGTCGTATTTATGAGTCCAAAATCACTTGATGATCGTAATTCCAGCAGACGCTGGCGATCATATGCTAACTTACTGAGTGGATGCAAAGTTTGTAGCGTTTTAGGCGGCGTATTTTGCTCAAATACTTGCAAGTTGTGGAGAGCCCATGCAGCCGCAGCCATTTTGGGCGCCGCCATCTTGACCAGCTGTTGAAGAAGGCACAGCAGAGACTGTACTTTCTGAGAATACTCAAGAAGAACCGTCTCCCCTCAGACCTGCTGCAGGCCTTCTATCACTGCTCCATAGAGAGTGTGCTCACGTACGGTCTGTGTGTCTGGTACGGCAGCAGCACATCTGTGGACAAGAAGGCGCTCCAGAGGGTTGTTAGGGCAGCAGAGAGAACCATAGGCTGCCCCCTCCCCACTATGGAACAGATTTACACTTCCAGGCTCCACAAGAAAGTTTTGGACATTTTAAATGACTCTTCACACCCTGGCCATGGTCTCTTCCAGCTGCTGCCATCAGGCAAGAGATACAGAGCAATAAAAACCAGGACAAATCGCCTAAAAAACAGTTTTTACCCGATGGCAACCATGGCACTAAATTCAAAGGCATAAGAACTTCTGCTCTTGACACCACTTTGTTAAAAATGTCAATTCTGTTGCGACACCTCCAGGCGCTGCAACCATCTTCTGATGTCTATTTATTCTCATTTTGTACTATTCATTTCTTTATCTTTGTATATTATGTATATACACATAACCTGCATCTTAACTCGAGTCGAGCAAATCTCAATCTGGTTGTAATCTGTTGATGACAATGACAAATAAATCTTATCTTATCTTAAATTTGTACTCCCGGAGTCTTGAGGAGAGGAAAAAGAAGAATCTGATTTTTACAGTGTTAGAAAAATTATCTAAGCTCATTTACTTATGAGTTTATTTGAAATGCTATGTTTTCATATTATTATTCTGTTTGTTGTTTACTTGGCTCCTTTCTTTTGTGATACACTATTAACTGTTTTTAGGATGTTTGCCTGGAGGCTAGAAACATTTACACATTCCTGTTTTATCAGCTGTCTGTGAAACTGATTGGTTGCGGTCAGCTTCGTGCCCTTGTAAGGGCAGGTCCACAGAAGGTTCCAGAACATCCTGTAGTAAAGGTCTTTGATCCATTCTTTGTGTGACTGTGTGAAAAAGCTCAACCTCCTTCCTTGTAATCATAATAAAAGGAAGTTGGGGACTGAGAGCCGGCGAAGTTGATCACAGACAGTGTACTGTCTGTACACAAACACTGGCTCTGCTCCCCTCTTCTGCAGAAAAGCAATTTGTGTTTTTGGTTGATTCCTTGCAGGTTAGGAACTAAAATAGACCCAACATACAGTTTCCAAATTCGCTCTAAAGTTCCTCTCCTCCTACTCCTCTTTTATTAGAATCAGAGAGGCCTGGTTACATTAGTTAGCAGCTGCTGGAAGGGGTGGGGAAACAAAAACCCAGGTGCTAACACACTCAAAAATCTTTTCAATACAATGGAATCTCCCGTCTTAGTGCATGTTAGGTCTCAAGGCAGTTCCCATGTCCCTGGATCACAAGCTTTGACCTTTAGTCTTTGGGTGTTTTCCTTATCAGGCCAGCTCTTAGCTTTGTCTCCAGAGTGCCTGGCATCTGCTTCCAATTTGGCACGCTTATCAGCTTCCTGCAGACATCTCTCACAAAAACACACATTGCAGAAGAAAACAAAAGAATCCCACAGTCCTTAAAGTTAATTTTGAGTATATACATATGGAATATTATTTCCAAATCTAACACTATTTTTATATTTTTTGGTTTTAGCTGCAATTCATTATATTTTAGCACAACTGAAAGCTATCTCCAGCTGTCCAGCATCTCTTAGCTTCAGGAACTTGTTCAGGAGTTATTTGTGTTGTTTTTATGCTTAGCCTTGTTCAGCTAATTAGATCTCTTATTTTATCTGCTGAGAGGTTAAAGTTCAGCTTTCTGTTTCAGGCTCCCAGTCTGGCCTCTCAAGGGACTCAGGACTCTGGTTTGGAGCTGCAGTACCTCAGTTCTCCCGACAGGGGGCGACATCAGAAAGAACTTCCTTCAGGAGGTTAGTATGTCTCAAACACTGTGGGCAGAGTGGGATCACAGGCTGATGATGCATTTCCTGCAGGACGAATTCGTCCAGCACCCCATGACCCGACTGAAGTTGTCTCTGCTGGGACTTCCCAGGGTTCTCCAGCAGGGGGCAGGATGTCAAGGCGCAGAGATAAGGTGAGGGTCTCACACCAGCACAGGTGATGTCAATGAGCACTTGCTTTCATCTGTGTGTGTGTCAGCAGGGAGGCAGATGTGTGTCAGACTGCCTGGAAGAGAAGAAGATGCAACGGTCCCTGCAGCGACACAGGTCCCAGATTTACGCTGATCAGCTGCCGATAAATGACTGATGAAACCATAGAAACAAACCTGTATGTGGGTGTGTGTGTGCAGGAGTGTGCTGCAGGTGTGTGATGAGCTGGTGTGTTTGGAGGGAACTCTGCTGCAGAGACGGGCAGAGCTTCGCCAGGCCGACCGGCTGCTGCTGGAGGCTCAGAGCTGCCGCCGGATGGCCAGGAGAGACGTAAACACACACACAAACCTGTCTTTCTATCTTTGCTGGGACTTTCCATTGACTTCCATTCTTTTCTGCTAACCAAAACTCAATTCACGCCGTAGTCCTAAACCTAACCCCTAACTCATAAACAGTGTTTCCCCTTGTGGGGACCAGGCTTCGGCCCCACAGCATCAAATACAAGGACACACTCTGAGCACCAGAACCTCCTGACCTCCTCTGTTCCCATCAGGCTGACTCGCTGCAGCACCAACTGGACGACAGCGCCACCTGTCTGCTGGAGGCCACAGGGCACCTCAGGTAAACTCTAATCTCTTCCTCTTTCTCCTCCTCCTCTTCCTCATGCCTTAATGTCATCTCAGGGAGCTGCAGGAGGGGGCAGAGCTGCTGAGGAGGAAGAGGGAGGAAGAGGAGCGGCAACTCAGGAAGATGGAGGAAGAGCTGAGGAGCCGACAGGAGGAGCTGCAGCAGCTGGAGTCAAAGGTCACCAGAGCTGCAGATAGGTGAGGCAAGCACCTGCAGCTGCTTCACAATAAAAACCGCCAGGAGTCAGACTCACTGTGTATGTGTGTGTGTGTGTGTGTGTGTGCAGACTAGCTGATCTGCTGTCAGACTGTAGGGAGGCTCAGGAGCACCTGGACTCTCTCACCTGTCAGGTAACTGCAGGAGGTTCAGAACCTTCAGCAGGGGGCGCAGTTTACAGCTCGGGTTTTCCTGCAGGAGCAGCACAGCGTCTGGCTGCCAGGGGGCAGCAGAGAGCTGGAGGACCGGAGGAGACGCACTGACAGGTCTGGGACCAGAACGTCCTGTCCGCCCTTCATCATCTAAGGGGGTGGAGATACAGAAGAAGGTGGAGCCAGTGGAGGGCAGGAAGTCACTAAAGGAGCTACAAAAGGTCATCAGCGTTAGAGGGAGGAGCCACATGGAAGAGGCGGGGTTATAAATGACTGACAAAGAGGAAGAGCTACAGAAAAACTTTATTACATGAATTCAAAAAACATTTAATTTATGCAACTAGCTGCTGATCCTCTGGACCTGTTTGGGTCCTTCTGACAAGGTCAGATTAGTCCCCAGAACTGATCTGAACCTTGTTCTCTAAAACGTTTTACTCTGAAAACCCAGCAGGAAGTGAGTCCCCAGCCTCTGGTTCTGGTGGGCCGACCTTCGGACTTGGCTGCGGCTTGGTTCAGGTGTTGGTGCTGCTCGGTCTCTGAAAGCTCCCCCTCCAGGTGCTTCAGGTGTGCTTTCTCTCTACTGTCACGGTTGCCAGGCAACAGAGAACCTGAGTGCTGCAGTGGCGGCTGTTGACCTGCAGGAGGAGCCGCTGCAAACAGAGAAACCTGAATCAATAATTAATAATCAGCTCAGTGGATTTACTTCAATATTTATCATTGTTAAATGTTAAATGATATTTCATTGTACAAAAATAATTACATTTTTACACAAATGATAGATAAAAAAATAAACTGTGCTTTGAGACGATGTTTGTTGTGAATTGGTGCAACAGAATTAAACTGAAAAACTTTTTAAATTGCATTTTCATATAAATAATATAATATTTTCGTCTTTCCACATCAATTTTATTATGATTATTTTTATTGATAAAAACAGAAACACTAATAAAAATGTGTTTGTTATTTCTGTTTAATTGCTGTAATCTGAATGCATCTCTGCAGCGCCACCACCAGGTGACTCACCTGAACGCGTTGCTGCGTGGCGGCATCCAACAGGCGCAGGGAGGCGGAGCTTCCCTCCATCAGCTGCAGCCGGACCGAGTCGCTGAGTCCCGGGTCTGCAGAGACGTCGACCAGCAGCCGCAGCAAACAGCGCAGCAGCACATTGGTGCGGCTCGCCATCCTGACGGGGTCAGAGGTCAGATTTTAGGGTCATGTGCTTCAGAGAGAACTGGTTCCGGCAGGTTTCCCGTTACCGTGGCCACGCCAGCCTGATGGTCGACTGCAGAACCTCCAGCATCTTCAGCCGGACCGACTCCTCGGGCGGATCCCCGACCTCCAGGTAACCCAGCAGCACCGGCAGCAGCCGCCGCAGGTGTCTGCACACGGCCACGCCCACCCTGAACACATCACAGCACGAGGCCAATGTTTGCGTCTGGTTCTGTTTGGGTCGGGTTCTGATCCAAAGTCGAGGTGTAAGAATCAAGCGCACCTCTCCACATAGAGCGGCAGGGCCGAGGCGTAGACGCGCCGCAGAGCCACCTTATGCTCCGCCTCCATGTGAGTCAGAACCAGATGCAGCACATCGTCATGGCGACATAGCGTCCTGCGGCAGTCAGAGGAGGGCGGCTTCTCCAGAACCAGCAGCAAGTCGAGCAGGCAGGAGAGGACGAGCTGCCGGTCAGAGGTCAGAGGTGAAGAGTGGGTCAGAGAGAGTGTGTGAACCAGATTTTTATATCCTTGTGAGGACCTTTTTCTGTCTACATTGGGGGTGGTGGGAACCCTCTGCTTCTTGTGGGGACAATTTCTTGGACCCAATGAGGGGAAACACTATGGAGTGAAAATAGTCTCAAAATACCTGTGGGTGTGTAAAAATACCTGTGGGTGTGTAATTGTAACCCGGGTGCAAATTTTAACCTTTATTTCCTCCTCCGATTTTCCAGTCTTTTAACCTTTTTATATCTCAAACCCCGCGAGACTATTAATTAGCCAATTGCGATTGAGTATTGGGGTCACGTGTACCGCTGCAGTGTTACCTGCTAGGTATATTAGCTGGAGCGGGGAGGCATGAAGGTTAGAACACGTTGGCAGGAGCAGAGCTGCAGGAGCCACCTGGTGTGAGCCAGAAGGGAGATGAAAAAAACCCGGTAGGGTGAGATAAAACATCGGAACTGGCCAGGTTGATGGCGAGCTAGAAGACCGAGCATAGAGCCAAAGAAAGAATTCACTCTTTTAGGGTGATGGAAGACTTCAGTTTCCTACCAGGATTTGAACCAAGCAAAGTATAATTATCTTGTTCAGAGCCCTAATTGATCCCAATTTGGGATGAATGAACTATCAGGTGTGGCCTCTCAATTGTGAAACTTTGGGAACAACTGATTGATTTAGTTTCCTTTGTTGTTGTGTTCTTTATTTATTTTTTTTCCCTTACGTTTGTTAATGGCCATTTGGATGTTCCCAATAATATTGTAAATATGTATATACACTGCTCAAAAAAATAAAGGGAACACTTAAACAACACAATATAACTCCAAGTAAATCAAACTTCTGTGAAATCAAACTGTCCACTTAGGAAGCAACACTGATTGACAATCGATTTCACCTGCTGTTGTGCAAATGGAATAGACAACAGGTGGAAATTATTGGCAACTAGCAAGACACACTCAATAAAGGAGTGGTTCTGCAGTTGGGACCACAGACCACTTCTCAGTACCTATGCTGTCTGGCTGATGTTTTGGTCAGTTTTGAATGTTGGTGGTGCTTTCACACTTGTGGTAGCATGAGACGGACTCCACAACCCACACAAGTGGCTCAGGTACTGCAGCTCATCCAGGATGGCACATCAATGCGAGCTGTGGTAAGAAGGTTTGCTGTGTCTGTCAGGGTAGTGTCCAGAGGCTGGAGGCGCTACCAGGAGACAGGCCAGTACACCAGGAGACGTGGAGGAGGCCGTAGGAGGGCAACAACCCAGCAGCAGGACCGCTACCTCCGCCTTTGTGCAAGAAGGAACAGGAGGAGCACTGCCAGAGCCCTGCAAAATGACCTCCAGCAGGCCACAAATGTGCATGTGTCTGCACAAACGGTTAGAAACCGACTCCATGAGGATGGTATGAGGGCCCGACGTCCACAGATGGGGGTTGTGCTCACAGCCCAACACCGTGCAGGATGCTTGGCATTTGCCAGAGAACACCAGGATTGGCAAATTCGCCACTGGCGCCTTGTGCTCTTCACAGATGAAAGCAGGTTCACACTGAGCACATGTGACAGACGTGACAGAGTCTGGAGATGCCGTGGAGAGCGGTCTGCTGCCTGCAACATCCTTCAGCATGACCGGTTTGGCAGTGGGTCAGTAATGGTGTGGGGTGGCATTTCTTTGGAGGGCCGCACAGCCCTCCATGTGCTCACCAGAGGTAGCCTGACTGCCATTAGGTACCGAGATGAGATCCTCAGACCCCTTGTGAGACCATATGCTGGTGCGGTTGGCCCTGGGTTCCTCCTAATGCAGGACAATGCTAGACCTCATGTGGCTGGAGTGTCAGCAGTTCCTGCAAGATGAAGGCATTGAAGCTATGGACTGGCCAGCCCGTTCCCCAGACCTGAATCCGATTGAGCACATCTGGGACATCATGTCTCGCTCCATCCACCAACGTCACATTGCACCACAGACTGTCCAGGAGTTGGTGGATGCTTTAGTCCAGGTCTGGGAGGAGATCCCTCAGGAGACCATCCGCCACCTCATCAGGATCATGCCCAGGCGTTGTAGGGAGGTCATACAGGCACGTGGAGGCCACACACAATACTGAGCCTCATTTTGACTTGTTTTAAGGACATTACATTAAAGTTGGATCAGCGTGTAGTGTTATTTCACTTTAATTTTGTGTGTGGCTCCAAATCCAGGCCTCCATTGGTTAATAAATTTGATTTCCATTGATGATTTTTGTGTGATTTTGTTGTCAGCACATTCAACTTTGTACAGAACAAAGTATTTAATGAGAATATTTCTTTCATTCAGATCTAGGATGTGTTATTTGAGTGTTCCCTTTATTTTTTTGAGCAGTGTATATTATTCACATTGCAAATATAAACAACTTGCATCTGCAATTTCCAGCCTATCTGCTCTTTTTGAGTCGTACTTACTTATCTTCTGAGGAAAAAACTAGCCATTTACCTTATTGGTCAAAATCCAATTATATAGAATATTGTTATTCTTATAAATATGCTACAGTAATACTGGATTTGTAACTCGTGTAAGCATCTTTGTGTGTAACTTTGGATAGTTGTATCTGTGAAACATGATTTGTAAACTGTAAAAAGAAAATTTGTGCGCAACTCTGGGTACTTGTAAATATGTCGTCACAAATATGAAGAAAATCCAAATACAAAATAAAAGCACACACACAATTACAATTTCTACAAAAGTAAAATTTCTACACACAAACTTTTTAACAACAAACTCACAAACCTTCTCTTATGCCTACAAAGTTCTTGTGCATCGTAACCGGATCTGTGCATAAATGCAGTTTTGTGTGTGTGTACCAGGCGACTTGTGCGTACTAATTTAACATTTGTAGGCGTAAGAGAAGGTTTGTGAGGTTGTAGTTAAAATGTTTGTGTGCAGAAATTTAATGTTTGTAGAAATTGTAATTGTGTGTGTGTACTTTTATTTTGAATTCGTAATTTCTTCATATTTGTGACGACATATTTGCAAGTACCCGGAATTACGCACAAACGTTCTTTTTACAGTTTACAAATCATGTTTCACAGATACAACTATCCAAAGTTACACACAAAGATGCTTACACGAGTTACAAATCCAGTATTACACACACACAGATATTTTTCACACACACACACACAGGTATTTTGAGACTATTTTCACTCCATAAAATGCTGTTTTTGGGTTAGGGGTCAGAGTTCGGACCAAGTCAATGTGAAGTCCCCACAAGGCACAAAAACACGACTGTGCGTGCGTGCGTGTGTGTGTGTGTGTGTGTGTGTGTTACCTGGATGACAGCGGCCTCGCTCGTGTACAGGTGTCTGAACAGAGCCTGGTACAGAACCTCGGCTCTGTTAAACTGACGAAGGTCTGCAGCGGGCTGGACACAGACATCATCATCATCATCACAAGCCTTAAACATAAACCTGAGATACGCTAAGGCGCTATACCAACATGCTATTCAGCGGAAGCTAATGCTAACGTGCTACCTTCCACAATACTGATACCCTCTATGTGTCGTGAGACTCTCAAAACATTTCATATTAATTTCTAATTAACTGTTAATTAAACGTTTGTTCATGTTGGTTTCTTCTGTGCGCCTCATCCGTTCATTTGTTGTATATTTGCCTTTTGCTCAATAAAGTTTCTTGAAATCCTAGCTCTGCTATTAGAGTGTTAGCGGAAGCGTGCCGACCACTGCGTGGTTCTGGTTCTGATCAGGTGGAAAAGTTCTGACCGTGTTGAGAACGATGTGATGCAGACAGCGAACTCCCAGCATGCAGTTCTCCGGCTTGTAGTCGTCATTCAGGAGGAGCGAAGGGGGGAGGAGGCGAGGCAGAAAGGGGGACAGGAAGGGGCGGGTCACCTGTGAAAGCCAGAGCTGTGATTGGCCGATCACACATCAGACACTTTAACGAGGAAAACTGACATTAACGAGAGTTTTAATGGAATCAGTCATGTATGTAGGAAACACTTTCTGCCAGCAGGTGGCGTAATGCAGTGTAATTTTTACTTTGACTCCGCCTATAAAAACTTAACAAATCTATAATAAATCTGATTGGTTAATAAACAGCAGCTGATTTAAACTGGTTTCACATTCTGGATATTCAGAAACATATTCATATTAATTATTTTACATAAAAGCTCCTTAAAATGTTCAATACTGATCAGCACCGTGATATTATGTCATTAACATTCATCATCATGCTGCCGTCACAAGGTTGTTGCCATGGCAACGCGATGACCAACCTGCAGCAGCGTCCAGGAGAACTGCAGCTTCAAGGCGGCACACCGTCGCCATGACTCCCTGAGACACAAACAGGAAGTGAGAGGAACGGCAAGTGGCCAGG